>NC_141142.1:11922396-12222396 GCF_053477565.2 Lygodium microphyllum
CCATGTCGTCTTGCAGCTCCACCACAAGCCGTCACCTCGCCACTAGAACCTTGGGTCACTGTAGCTCTCCCGAACCTTGCTGAGTGCTGAAGGGCCACCCATAGAGCGCACCATCTGAAGCACGCCTCCCACTCCTACTGGTGCCTGCAGTGCGCTTGCGTAGTCCACGAGAGAGAGAGAGAGAGAGAGAGAGAGAGAGAGAGAGAGAGAGAGAGAGAGAGACGATGCCAATTGCTTCAATCAGGGGGTCGTGATGCTCTTGGCGAACCTGTCGGCACTAGCAGTGGGGCAGGTGGCTAGGGCAAGAGGCCTCCATAGCCAGTTGGTGAACCTGGCCCTCATCAACCGTTAGCGAGCTAGGGCAGGGCCGTCAGCTTCACTTGCCTACTGCCCGCCATGCAGCCCTTCAAGTTCGGCCTCCGGACCTTCCTCATCACCAGCAGGAGGGCGACCATGTCCGGATGACCCTCGAGTGGCTCTTTGTCGAGGCTGAAGATAGATATCAGTATGGGTCCCGCTTTTACGGGGACGTGTCGGTAACTCCCGGTTGGTTGCCGGTTATACAACCTTTTTGTTTTTTTTTAATTTAATTGAAAGGAGATAGCTTACCTTCATCGAAGCTACTCGCGGGCATGTGGTATAGAGCAGCTCTGTGTGGAGTCGGGGGTGTAGGGTTCAATCCCAGGGATTGATCCTCTGGGCGAGACTAATGCCCCTTTTAGGGGTCTTTTAATTTGTGGGCCCCACAATCACTCAATCATCGGGTAAACCCATCAAAAACCGTGGGGCCCTTGCTGATATATATCCATAGCCCTTTGTTGACCTCCTCGGCACAACATCTGCATGCTCCCTTCCTGGGTCGGGGATGAGGTCCACCTCGACATTGCCGTAGACTTCCTGCAAGCTTGCACCCGAGAGTACCTCCATGACACTCTGTCTCCCCTCACACATCATGATGATGATACTTCTGCTTCTGCTTGGGAGCTATGGCAAGGTCGAAGACTCTCACTGCGTCTACTACTGAGAGCTATGGCAATGTCAGAGCAGCTCATGTGATGCTTCTCTCTCTCTCATGTCGCATGACAGGGCTGGCACAGACGTTGATGGAGGATCGCAACACATAGACACACAAACATCCTGAAAGAGAGAGAGAGAGAGAGAGAGAGCGAGAGAGGACTAACCTGCCTCTACATGCTGCTGCCCTCTACACATTGCTGCCTCCTCCTATCTTTGCTTGCAACTGTGCGAGAGAGAGAGAGAGAGAGAGAGAGAGAGAGAGAGAGAGAGATGGTGGAAAGTGACCACATACATTTCTCTCTACCCCCAATTACGAGCACAATCATGAGTAATTAATGAGCACTTTGGTTTGGTTTGGGAGCTCCTTGGTGCGCATCTGTAGCTCAAATAATAATGTAGCATAGATACGTCATGCATCTCTCTCTCTCTCTCTCTCTCTCTCTCTCTCTCTCTCTCTCTCTCGCTCTTTGTGTGTGTTTATGCTAGGGCCATCTTTTATCAAGGATGGCAAACAAGAGAAGTTTCACCTATCTCAAAGTCTCAAAGAAGTTTGACATTAGGCTTTGTCTCTCCCACTATACCAAGAGGGATTTGCAAGTGCATCCCATCAAGAGAGATATATTATAACCATATGGTTCTCTCTCTCTCTCTCTCTCTCTCTCTCTCTCTCTCTCTCTCTCTCTCTCTCTCTCTCTCTCTCTCTCTCTCTCTCTCTCTCGTTAGAATTTTAGTGCTTCCACATGATCATGAGCTCGAGGACATGGCTATGGTAGATGATACCTTTAAAGTGCTCATGATTGTGCATGCAAGAGAATGTATATGGAGAAAAAAGAGAGCAAGACACAAACTAGATGCAAAGGAGAAACATAATCTTGTTGATAGAGAATGATTGATTGTTGGAAGTATGGAAGTTTACAAAATGTGATACATGCTCTTTTATAGGCTTAGGTAAGTGGCTTGTCGATATCATTAGTGATGTCAAGGATTCAACTACTTTTCTCAAAAAGGTCTAGATACATCTCCCCCTTTTTCCACCAACTAGAGGATTGACATGAGCTTGTTAGAGAGACTTATTTTCAATACCCTCTTTGGCTCGAATAATAGGCAAGTCATGGATAAGGTAGGATAGAATAGATAGGATATATGTGGGTTAGGTGTACTCACTCTGACAAGGCAAGAAAATATTTGGAACTTCAGAATAGGAAGTCTAGGATCACAAATGTCAAAACAAAGACTTTTGGAACTTAAAACAATAAGTCCAAGAATACTAGGAAAACTACTTTTAGAACTTTAAAAACAGAAAGTCCAAGTTTACAAGGTAAAATTTTTTTGAAACTTAAACAATAACTAGAATTACAAGAGGAGATACAAAAAAAAAATCTACCCTCTACAAATTGATTGTCTTCAAATTGTCCAAGTAGTTTATCGATGAATAACTTCTTTGTTGGACACCCTGGTCGAAGCCTCTAATGATGCATAAGCCTCTTTTACATTGTTGCTCTTGATCGCCACCTTACAAAATCATGGAGATTCTAGTGGTTCACTTTACAATATTTCAAGTGTGAAATGAACTTAGTCTAGACTAAGTTAAAAGAACAAGAAATTCAAGAAATAACAATTGAATCAAATGGCCATAGCCACACCACATATGGAAATGTATTAAATCCACAGCATAATGAAGCCATAACTAAATGATATCAAAGGTACAATGAGAATCATGGATGAGAGGCTGCTACAAAAAACCATATTCACCTTCAATGTTAGTGGGGAAGAAAAGAACCCTCAAGCTCCAAGAAATGGAGAAGTTTATAAATGTATTAAAAGATATTTACAATGGCACATCCTTGCCTTTTATATTCCAACCGTAATCAAGCTAATTTTTCCTAAGCTAAAGGGTACAAAAATTATTATATTAAATGGTGAATTTTGAAATTCTATCTTAAACAAAGTAGCTGTAGAAAATAGCCCATAACTTTGGATAGACATGTCGGATTAATACGTATGATGTATAGAAATAAAGCATACTTCAGTAGATATCTATCAATGCCTTCAAAATACGTTTTTGATGTCATTAGGACAATCATTTCGAATACAAAATTTTTATACAACAAGCTGTCGAGTTCAGTGAGCTAGTATCCTCTTATAGAAGCCATGGGAATTTTTCCAAGTACGAAGCATGTTGCCAATAATATTCTTCCATAGACAGTCCCTTTCATTTAATAGATATTCTATGACGATAAGGTTCCTTAGAAGCTTCTCTTGCTTGCCAAAAATCCTCTTAGGTTCATAAATGATTAACCCATCCTTATCTGCAAGGGAAGGTAATTCTTCAAGAACTTGAATATCAAGACTAATATACTTTTTTAGTTGAGAGACATGAAAAACATTGTGAATATGGGTGGTTGAATGCAAATCAAGGTGGTAGGCAAGATCTCCAACTTTTCATAAAATTTGATATGGACCATAATAGTGATGAGCAAGCTTATTGTATCCACCTTTAAGAGAAGCATAACGGAACTTAGGTACCTTCAAGAAGATCTATTCTCTCTCTTTAAAGTCCACATGCTTTTGCTTATCATCAGGATAAGATTTTGTAGGAGCTTTCGCTCAACCATCAAGACCCACAGACTGCTTATTGCTCAAGAATTTCAAGCGAAATGCTAATGGCAACCTCTCACATAACCGCACACGCTCTCAAGCCTACGAGTGTAGTGAGTTTACCACAATGCCTGATCAAGTACCCTCCTTTATCAAACACACCAATAGCTCCACAATCCAAGATGCAAGCTCAAGCAAACTCAATCCTCCACCTTCAAGCTCCATGCTCCATAGCCGCATGCGTGAGACAAGAGAAGAGAAGAGAAAAAGAGAGGAGAATATGGAGAGCTTCTCCACCATGGTTCCTCACCCTCACACACTTACTCTCTCATACTCTCACTCCCTCTCTCAAGCACAAGCACAAGCAAACAAGCAAGAAGAAAAAGAGAGCCACTTTTGCCACACACCAAGAATGAGCTTCTCTATTTACTTTTTGGCTTTTATACATGCCCTTATCCCTTTGGGCACCCATCCCCTTTTTTTAAACATAACCGGCCATCTTGCCAAGGTCCTGTTTTTCTATTCCCTTCTATTTACATTATGCCTTCACCTATGCCAGTCTACTCTTTTCAACTTGCACAGGAGGAAGCTTGGCACTCTTTTACAAAAATTTGGGGGTGTCTTTATATTTTAAAGTGCACATTTGCCTTCATCTCAACTTTTAAGTTTGCCCTTGGTCTTTTGGCCTTTTCTCCTCTTATCCTTTTGTCAGGCCACCTTTTTTTTTCTTTGCTCTGTATTTTTGAATTTTCTCAAATTTTCTTCACTTCCTGTTTCTTTGTCTTGCACTAGGATTAACATTATCCCCCTCCAAGTCGAGTGCTAGTCCCATGGCACTTGTGGACTTTGTTGATGAGGGCTGGGGTGATTGAAGGGTGATCATATGAGTCGATGATGGGGCTTTTGTGAGGATTGGACATGGGAGAGAAGCATGTCGAAATGGTTGAGGCTATGGAGACTGAGGGTATATTGAGTGGGTGATAGGGGCCTCCAAAGTTTGTGATGGTGTGGGTTGTTAGATTCACCTGAAAAAGAAAAGAGTGTGCAGTAATTGGAGGGTGTGCCTACCTCACCGTGCAGTACATTGTGTCCATGCCAATGGAATTGGGATCTAGGTCAAAAGCCCGAGGTGTTGTCCCACACTTGAGGACCCAATTCATGCATAGGGAAAGTGCAGTGGGTGTAGCTTAGGGAGATATGTCTAACCATAGGTGAGTGTGATCTCCCTAGATGTGTCCTTCCCTTGATGTATCCTAAGCGTGCAATGAGGAGAAAAAGGGGCTAGGGGGTCAGGGACGAAGCCGGCGGACCAAGGCCAACCGAACGTGCCCAACTTGAGGACCCCTAGGCAGAGTGATCGTGGTACTCATCAAGTGAGGTGTGCTTTCCTACTTTCTACTTGATTATATTTTCTTTCCTTGCTCTTGTCTTTCCTTTTGTTTTTCTCTCTTCTTTCTCTTTTTCTTTTTCTTGCTTCCTCTTTCTTTTCTTTTTTGCTTTTGTTTTTTTAAAAATAAAATGTACACAAGAGGAGCTAGTCCTTGTATTCCTGGTCATGAGAGAAAGAGGTTGGGGGCTTAAGGGAGTTACCAAGGAAGTTCCTACTCTACATATAGTCCTTTAGATTCATATGTACATTCAAATGGGTTTTTGATAAAAATAGATGAATACACCTAATAAATCAACTGTCGCTCATGTCCTCTAGTAGGGCCATGCAAAAAGATGGGAGGAGAGTGGCTCTCATCATGATTCTAGCCATCACACAGCTATCTATGCCAGTGTTCAAGTAAAAAAATAGGGCGGTAGGTGGTATTCATGAGACATAGATTCTTGCTTAAGTAAAGCTCTAAGTAGCCTAAGGTAGTTACAGGTTGTAATGAAAGCAGGGTCGGGGCAAGAAGAGAATTCACTAAGGAAATGGGAGATGGAGGGCCCTAGGTCGTTTTTGGAGAATGTAAGGGCTTCCTCTAGCTTAGTAGCATTTACATTGTAGATTTTAGGGAAATCATAACAACCATGGATGTCGGAGTTAAAGTCCACTCCTACCCTTCTTGGATACATCATGTATATTGGGTCATTTCTCTCATAGGGTAGGGTGCTACAAAATGACATCCATGCATCCATGTTCCCATCCCAAATTCTTTGCCTCCACTTTGACTGTGACTTGTATCCCTTCATGGTCTTAGGCACCTCCATAACTTTGTCATCCCAATAGTCTTGTGCCTCCATCCCCCACAGTGTTCAATTCTTCTCTCTTTCTATGCTCCACCGATCTCTAAGCCTTTTGCCCATGCTTATCACCTCCTCCACCTTGACAGGGAAGAATTCTTCTTTTCATGGAATGGGAGCTTCTCGGGATCGCTAGGGGTCATGCCCTTAGCCTTCTTTGTGCTTGCTCCAACATCTTCTTCCTCCTTTTCTTGATTTCTACTTTTCTTTCCACAGTTGTATCCTCTAGTGTCTCTTCCTGCTGAGCTTCTGGTCTTGGAGAGGGTGGTTGGGGGATTTTCCTTTGTCTTGTTGCCCCACCTCAAAGTCCAGCCCTTCTTTAGGAAGTGGTATATGTTGTTCTTCTTCTCTTACTGGCTCTTGTGGCCCCTATTCCTCCACATGCCTCAGCAATTCCATCTCTTGAACTGTTAGTCCTGCACTTAGCAGGTACTCCCTTTGCTCTCATTGGCTTAGGCTGGTTTTTGCTTCGTGCGCCTAGACACACAGGCCATGCCTTATGGCTCTGTGAGTAATCTCTAGCTTCTCCTTTAAGGTTTCAACACCCTCCTCCTCTTCTGGATGCGTGACATCTAAAATGGTACTGAGGAAGGCATGTTGGTGGGCTTCCATGCTCATCTTTACGGCCTTTGCCACCTTTTTCTCTGCTAACGCTCTATTGCCTTCAGCATGGGCTAGATGACTTGCCAATTCTTTCACTTTGCCCTCACTTTTGGCTACCCATTTCTATGTTTTTTGCTTCATTTCCTCTAGACTTGCATTTTGCCTTTGTGCTAAGGCCACCATCATCGGCTCCAACTCTTTCCATCTCTGGGTTGCTTCTTCTTTCTCCTTGAGTACAGCAATACTAGGTCACCTTGCTCAAAGTCATACCATTTGACCCATGCTTATCAAACCAACTCTTGCATCTTGCCTTCTCACATATTAAGAAATGAGTGGCCAGGAGTCATGTCTTGGAGAGACATTCTAGCTCTACTAAAGTGTTCGATCCATGCTTCTTTCCCATTCTATCGCTCTTACTTTGCTACTCTCAAGCTAGGGATAAAAAACTCTATTGACAGAATTGCTTCAGTTCTGTAGGTCAGCTTGAAGGGTGTTTGCTCGATTGCCGTCATATAGGCTGTCCTATAGGCCCATAGTGCTGCCATGAGTTTGTTATCCCAATCATTGCATGAGGTAGAGACTACCTTAGTCAGAACATTCACTAAGATCTTGTTCATGGACTCCACCTAACTGTTAGCTTGAGGGTAGTAAGGTTATATTTCCTATGGATGATCAAGAAGGTGGACATCAAGTGGGCAATCACTTCATTAATGAAATGAGTGCCTTTGGTCACTAACTAGTTTGATAGGGTAGCTGAATTGTGAGATCACTTGCTTCCGAAGGAACTTAGCCATGGTTCTAGCATCATTCTTTCTTGTGGCTCAAGCTTCAACCCATTTTGTAACGTATTCCATTGCCACAATGATATATTTGGCTTGGGGGTATTGTGTTGTGGGACTGATTGGCCCAATGAAGTCAACACCCCATTTTTTGAATGGTTGGCGTGCTATGACTGGGGTTAACTTCATCATGTCCTTACGAATAGAAACCTTAGTCCTTTGATACTCATCACAATGCTTTATGAATTTAGTAGCATCGTGGAATAGAGGGTCCACCACAGTTGAGATTGTAGCGCCTTGCGGGTCGTAGTATTTCCGCTGAAGTGTCCTCCAGCAAATTCACTCTGCGCTTCAATCATGACATCATGCATTTCATGCTCACATACACATCTCCGCAACATGTCATCTTGCCCTAACCTATAGACTTGATTGGCAATCAATTGACTCTTAAGGATAAGGTGCCTTAGCCTAGCCTTCTCAATAGGTCTCTCTAGAGGGTAGTCCATGCTCTAGGATTTGGACTATGTTGTCAACCCAATAAGGCGTCAGGTCAGCTTTGAATAAATCCCTCTCATTGGACATGCTAAAAAGGTGTGCATTGGATAGATCATCTATACTGCCTTGTCTAGTGGCCTCTCCTATGGGTATACGGGACATGTGATCTACCATGTAGTGTTGCTTGCCCTTGCTACAACCACACAGAATTCAAACTCTAAAAGCAAAAGTAACCATCAAGCTATACGTCCAGTAGTGCAAGGTTTGTTGACAAGATAAAGCAATGCGGCTTGATGGTCCAACAAAGAAGGTAAAGGGTGCAACCCAAAGATAATGCCAAAATTTCTTCATAGAAAATACCATGGCTAAACCTTCCCTCTCCATTGTGGAGTAGTTTATCTCTGTATCTGTGAGTTGTCTACTAGCAAAGCTCATTGGATAACTGAGGTTATGTTCGCCAAGCTGGCACAAAACAGCTCCAACGGCAAATTTTGACACATGAATATGCATATGGAATGTTATGTTCCAATCTAGGGCTCATAAAATTGGTGAGGTAGTGAGAGCCTTTTTCAACTCATAGGTGCCTTGGCACTCCTCGGTCCACTCGAATACAATTGGTAGCTTGTAGAGTGGTATAGCAATCAATGTGTAGTTCAGAACGAAGCGTTGATAGTACCCTGTGTGTCCTAGAAAGCACTCTCAAAGCACTAAACTCCCTTATAGTTGGTTTGTGGTGGCAAGTTGATAATAACACTGATCTTAGAAAAGTCAATGGAATGCCATTCTTGGACAACACATGCCCTAAGTTGCATCTGTGTTTCACCCAAAATTGGCACTTTAGGGGGTTCAAAGAGAGACTATAGAACCTACATTATTCAAAGACTATATGAAGCTTATCTAGGTGTTCCTTCCAGCTAGAGTGCATGCATAGATCATCAACAAATACTTCTAGCTCTCTCGCTTAAGCATGTCCTTGAAGATGGCACACATTAAATGCTGAAAGGTAGCATGCACATTCATCAGCCCAAATGGCATGATTATGTATGCGAACACATCCCACTCCATGGCCAATGCTCTCTAATGCCTGTCATCATGGTGTACTTGAACTTGGTTGTAACCTAAGAACCTGTCCATGAAACTATAGGCCTCTTTTCCTGCTACTCTCTCGACCATATGCTCCGTGTAAGGCAACTGATAATTATCTCTCTTAGTCGTGGCATTGACTTTCTTGTAGTTTATGCACACTTGGATTATTCCATTCTTCTTCAAGATGATCACAATGGGTAATACCCAGTCTGTGTACTCAATCTCGTAGATGAATCTTGCCTTCAATAGCTTATCGATCTCTTCCTTCACGGCGTGAGGATGCTTTGGATTCATCGGGTAAGGTCATTGTTTTATTGTCATTGTGTCAAGGGTCATTGGGATGTTATGCGTCACGACCCTTGGATCGACTTCTTTGAGTTCCAAGCAAACACGTCTATGTAGTCTTGCAAGAGAGAAATAAGATCAACCTCTTTTTGCTTAGTCAGGTCATTAGCTATAGACACGGGTTGAGGCCTCTCCCCTTCCCCTATTAAGTTGACTTCCTTAACTTTGGTAGGTCCTTCTATCGATTCACTTATCTGTCCTTATCTCTTGGTGCCCAACAAGATCACCACCCTATCCCCTTTCTTGAATTTAGTTAAGTGCTTTGGTAGGTCTTGGGGTTTCTTTTGATGTTTGACTTCCAACCTTTTTTATTGTCCTTTCTTTTCCTTCTTTAATCGCTTGTGCCTTAGGTGGACCAACATGTCTCCTTTGGTGCATCTGGTTTTAGGTGGTTGGGGTATCTCTGGATTGCTCTCATAGCTTACTTCTGATTCTGAGTTGAACTCACAACCCTTGCTAGAGAATGGAGTTTCCCCTAGTGGTCGTTCCATCCTAAGGAGAGGCGTGACACTTGACTGGACTAGCCTTGCTTGCTCATAGTCCATCACACCTAAGTGATCCAATCAAGTACGATCACATTCAGTTCCAAAGATTCCTCTTTCAATTTTGAATGCGTTGGCTCTTCGCATCTTGAAGTCTAGTCTTATTTGTTCATTCACTCAACTGTTAGTGTCGTACTCTATCATCTCGGCCTCTTCTTTTTACTGCTTTCATTTGAGGAATAGTAGTCCTCGTACTCATCATTTGAATTGATGACATTTGACTACTCGTCTCATCATCTAGGTCTCTATTCTTGATTCTCTTTCCATTCGTGATCCATGTCCAATTGTACATAAGATTTAGGCCATGCACTTTGGTCCATCGCCATCTTAGTTCATCCATGAGATCTTGGAGCGGCTTGAAGTTAGCAGTTGGGTGACCAGCTAGCTTCCTTGTTAGATACTCAAGAATCCCGTGGAGTTCAAGTCTATTGAACGGGACATGGAAAGGAGTAGGCATTTATTTCCTGCTAGGGTTTTTGGCCATCATACAAAGTGGCATTGATGGTAGGGTCTTATCTCTTGGAATTTGAGGTGCGGTGGCTTTATGGGAGTCACCAGTTGTCCTTGTAGCTTGCTTATAATCTTCTTCCTCATTCAAAAATGGTAGGCCAATGGTGGCTAGCATATACATCCAATCCTGCTCGTCTTTAGGGTAGGAAATGTACTTTGTCAAGGTTCATATGAATTCCTGGCTTCAGTGTCTCCTTTTAAGATAGAGGAGATGATATTATAGTCAACTAACATGGTCTTCCAGATATCCATCTTAACTCTAGTAGCCTTCGATTTGTTGCCTAGGAATATGAGGCCGTTATCCGAGTCTTCGATTACTCATGCATTCCTCATCCATGGTCTGCCTAGCAAGATATCATAATCTACTCCCTTCATAATGATGAAGTTCACCAAGAACTAGACACCTGCTATCTCCAAGGGCCAATTCTTCAATACTTTGAATGGCTTAACTTTCATGCCATTAGCCAGTGTGACATTAAACCTTGTGGTTTCTGACGCCCCAAAATGAACACCAAGGAAAAGGCGTTTCTACTGCAAGAAAATCTATATTGTAACATCAACAAGCTTTTATTTCATTCTTTGGAGAACCATAACAAGGAAAAGAACAAATCTTCATGCATCATGGTAGATATCTCCCACAGATTTAATAGAATCAACCATAATCTTCAACATCTTCATAGAATCCATCAATAGAACATAGATACATTGTTTTGATAGAATTGGCTATCTTTGACACTCTCTTTCTCTCTCAATCAATAGTACATCATATCCTCACTACAATAATCAACAATCACTCATAATAATCCTTATTAGGTTGTGGATGCACCTCCCAAAAGGTATGGGAGGTATGAAAGGGCACCAGAGCCACTACAGTGTCTCTTCATAGCTCACTATTGTCACTTCACTTCAGTCTTTTATTCAGTATTCAACAGCTACTTCTTCCATTTGTTTTGGCTCTTTTGAACTTAGATTCATCCTTTCAAAAATTTAGAAAACTTTCCCAAAGTCACACATACATTCTACAAAACAGAACAGGAGCAACAGAGAGACAAAGACTCTACATAAGGTCTATAAAAGGTCTACAGAGGATTACAGAAGGTCAACAGAGAACAACAGAACCCCATAACTCATACTAAAGCCATTCCAAACTATCAAAATCTATTCAATAATCTTTCAAAAGATTTCAACCTTCATCAATCATCAATACATGCTTCATACAGAAGAAAAGCAGAACAAAGCAGAAGCTAAACAAAAGGTATCAGAACCAACCAGAACCTCAACAGAACTTATCAGAACATCACAAAGCTTCATATTTTTACTAAGAATCATCATGAGCTTCCAAAACACGATCAATATCATCCAAAACACTCTCAAAAACTTCCAAAACAACCAAAATTCACCCAAAATCCATCAAAAGTCAACCATTCAGGCCTCAAAAACAACAAAAATCAACCAAAAAATCTAGTCATTTCAGCATTCAACATATCCCCACACTTAGAAAGGAAGCGTCCTTGTGAAATAAGGAAAAGAAAAATATAAGTTCAATAAAGAGCTAAATTTAAGCTTTTTAGCATCTTTAATAATCCACCCAACCACGATCCCAACTTATCACCTGTATCTAAGAAAGAATACAACTAAAGGAAAACACCATTATGCATTAACACATCTTATAAACAATAGAAAGTCATGACAAATGTAAGGGATATAAGAGGTTCTTCAGCTTTGCATCGTAGGCTTTCCATCCACCATCACCATCAGTATCAATAGTCGAAAAGAGAGGTCTCGAACAAATTATTCAACCAGCATGAACTCATCACATAAAAATTAATACTTCAAAAACACAAAACAACCATTTGAATGGCACCTCCAAAAAAGATATATCATTAAGAAGAATAAAAGATATATCGAGGGGTATCAGTGAAGATGATCCCTCTTGAAAGCTTGATGATTACGAAAGCGATCCATGGATAAAGATTCATCTACAAAAGATTTTGGAGGATTCTGAAAGAATTGAAGGCAGCACATCCTTTTTAGCAAGACAAGGTATCTGCTAGGTAGACAAAGGGCATGAAAATAAAGGACATCCAATTGTTGGGAATCAATATTCACATTGACATTCATACAAAGCTTGGGAATGGCCTTTTGATCGTTATGGGAATGCCTATGCATATGTGCTAGGTACCAAGCAAAATGAGCTGTCAATCTCACCAAAGGATCTAGAGATTGTGAATATTGTTGGGCAAAATGGAGATAATTTTGGTACGCTTGACTGGCAGTTGTCCAGTCCCCTGAAATTAATGGCCAATTGATCTGTAGTCCCGTAAGAGAATCACTTGAGTTCCATCCTCTTCTTCTTTAAATCTGTTGATCAAATCCTTCATACCCACTAACCAACTGAGGGGGTTGAGAAATAGAAGTGGTAGGAGATGGAAGAGGAATGAGTAAAAGAGGATGAAGAGATGGGTAGGCAAAATCATAAAATGAGGAATAAGCTAAAGAAAGATTAGCTGAAAATTTAGGCGAATCAGTTAAGAAATGTGTTAATTGATAAGCAAGAAAAGTAGAAGGTATATGGATAGATGGGAAAGGACAAGGCATAGAAAGGGAAAATACTCGATCTTCAATGAAAGAACAATGGGTAAATATTGGAATTTGAGGAGCATCCTGAGGTTGGAAAAGGAGAGGTAAGATGGTTGCTAAGTTGGATTGATAAAGGGAAAAATAAGCATCATAGCGATGGGCCATTTGTTGATAATAAAATAAGCTAGGAATAGAGGGACCTAAAATAGATCGTCAATGGTAGGCATCAAAGAAGGATGAATCAAATGGATGGTTCTTGATAAGATAAGCTTAAAGATCCACCCTCAGTTGGTTAGTGTTTTGCACATGAGTAGAGGCTGTATTCTGACGTTGGTTTAGGACTACAGAATCAATCATTGAATGCCATAAAGTGTTAGGCCAAGCAGTCACTTTAGAAGAATAGCACTGGAACATTTCATCTATCCCAACTCCAAATGGTTGACATATAAGGCAACTTGTAAGACCACATCCCCTACATACCAAGCTAGATCTACGTCATCTGGAATTAACAAATCACCTCGTAGATACATATAAGACATCAGCATTGTATCCAATGTCATAGAATCTTCAAAGACCATACAGACAACTTCTGCCAGCAAATCAAAAGACCAGGCTCAACTCCAACCATCCTCTAGAAGAGATAGATCCATCGTTGAGAGCTTAATATAGAAGGCCAACTTCTGCAACTGATAGTGGACAAAAAAGGAATGGTTGGGAGGAACATACTCTTGAAATTGCTCAAATGTAGACCATAATAAATCCATCCTGGACTGTAATCTTTTCACTTTAGCTTGAAACAACGGACATAATGTGGCCTGTCTCTGGAGAAGTGCCAAGTCTGCAGGGGTCAAAGAATGAAATGGATGTACAATAGGGCTCTGTGAAGAAGAACGTGACTGGACTAGTTACTCGTTAAGGTGGTGAATTTGGTTTTTGCTCTGGTCTAAGGTGGTATTGGTTGGGTGGCTAGCAAAGCCTGAAGCTCGTGAGATTCTTTCAACAATCTATCTTGTTCCTCAGTTACACTAACCATTTGGGAGTTAGCATCAGCCAATGGAGTGTGCAAACTAGAAATTTCCATTTTCTGAGCAGCATCAATGATCTTAGTCTGTTGCTCCATTTGGGTACAAAGATCAGAAAAGCATTCATGAGCAGAAGCTAGCTTGGCATTTGCCTTTGTCAACTCGTCTTTAGTCAGTTGTACTTCATCATAGCAAGAGGAATAGAGCTGCTGGTGGATACATGCAGTCACTGAGAGTTCAATAGAATGTTGAACATCTTGACATATGAAGGGAATTGCATCTTCAATTACCAAGCATTGCACTGAAGGGATGGAAATATCTAGAGTACCCTCATGATGTGCTTTGAAAGATTCGGTATTGTGAGGAAAAGTGGGAGCTGATTGCTAGATTGATCAAGAACGGAGATTGGAGGAGGAGCTAGGATTGATTCAGCCACTCATTTTAAGTGTTTTCTCTGAACTACCACAGGAGGGATATGATCAAGATCCTCAATGACGACATCAGAGTGTTCAATAGGGGGAGGAGTATCTGGTGGATCATCTATCAAGGTAGGAACTTTCTTCAAAGGGGCGGCCGGCATATGGCAAAAAGATAGAAAGATAGGATCCAAATGTAACATTAGTTACATTACCTCTGGTAGCTCTAACAAAGTGTTGATCCATTTTGGACAGAAGGTAGGAACTCCAATAAATCGTTATGCCTTTTAGCACTATTCTAGAAGCTGTAAACAACTCCTTTGAAAGGTAATTAAAGGTTGTCTTAGCAGGGAGAAACCTGTCCTAAAGGAACTGGCATAGCTTCTTCCACACAGGATTGGAGATCATGGAGACACTGATGCCAGAAGTGGTAAGAGCTTTCTTGGGATCCAACACATCTTGTGTCTACTTTTGCAACAATTTAAGGGTATCCTCATTCGAGAACAGTTGTCTAGTAGTAGGGAAAGAGTCTCCCTGATAGGGTAAAGATAGAGCCTTGCCCAAACTTTTAGGCATCAATTGGAGAATTGTTCCTCTGACAGGACTAGACCTCTTACTGTAAGAGGCTAGAAACTGATCACAAGTATCACTATCCTTTGGGATGAGTGGTAATGAGAGTGCGATGAACTTGGCTAAGCTTGCTTTGCCAATAAGTTCACACTCTAGCAATAAAGAATAATCGTGAGAGACCAATGGGACGTACTGGACTGGAGGAGGAGCTTGAGGCGCCATTCAAATGAAATATATACACACACCACACACACATACAATCACAAGGAATGCCTACAAACAACAGAATATCCATAAAAAAGAAATCGAACATAATAAGCACACATAGACGTGATTAACTGACTGATCACCCCAAACAATCCACATCCTAGAAAAAATTCAGCATGACCTCTGCACATATGCAACCGAAAGCTTCATGCTATGCAATAAACATGCACCCAAGACCCCGTATCAAGAAGAAAAGAAATCTACAGACTGCACCCGTAATCGTATCATACAATCAAACCATAATACCTCAATAACCCACTCAGGACATAACCAAAACTTTTGTAAGGAATGACAACCTAAAAGACTACATGTACCCATCCCATGAGGCGCATTTATTGAAAAGAAAATATAAATAAAGTGAGGGGAACGATTTTAGTGAAGGGTTTGTTTTAATAAATTATTAAAAATGGGTAAAAGTTTATTAGGTTGTAAACCTTAATAAGAAAACAACGGTTCCTTCTTAAAATATTGATTACAAATTATTAGGGTGAAACTGTGCTTTTAACAAATCCCGAATTTCGATACCCAAACTAGGTCTCTAAATGCATATTCATTAATTAAAAATTAAGTGTATGTTTAGCACTTTTTGTGTAGTGCATGCACTTGTGATGGCAGGTTCATTTTTAATAAACTTAGACGTGTTTGTAGCGCACGAAGCGTGTGCTAAGTGAATGACTGGTTCACTTTAATTGTTTAGAAAAATGTGTGTTTAACATGAGTGCGCATGGAAAAGTGGGTGATTTAAGTTCATTTTAACCATTAACCATGGTTAAGGGATGCAACAAAAAATAAATAAAGTAAAAAATATAAATACATGACATGGGTGTGTATGCAAGAGACTGAGGGCACACAAATGGATCCCAAGATGCAATGAGTCCAACAAAAAAGCAAAAGCCACTATTGAAAAAAAAAAACACTTGATTCATTTTTTTTTTAATGAAGGCAAGGTTAGTTGGGTCATATTGGGTTTAGTTAATTCGGATTAGTGTTTGGGTGGTATTATTATTTTTATTGTGATTCATAAGTTTTTTTCGTGGTTTGTGTTTGTGTTTTTGTTTTATTTTTAATGTTTGATTTATTATGGTTTTCTAAACACAATTTTAATAACTAGCTTTCGATAATCAACCTTGAGTGAAAATTAAACCATCAGGCTTCAACAATGGATCTATATTTTTTAATAACTTTTTAGCCTATTTTTGGAATTTAAAATGAAATTTCTATGAATTTAGGTAAAAATTTAACGTTCTGGCCTTAAAATAATAGGGTGATTATGTGTCAAGGCTTTTTTAGCTTATAAAAATATTCCAAAAGTAGTCAAATGCATTGATGGAAATTTCTATTATTTTTTAAATTTAAATTTTGATTTTTAATTAATTTTTCTCCATTTTCAATAAATTTTGAAGGATTTTAAATATTCTTGATTGTTTACAATTAATTTCCTGCAATTATGACCAGAAAAATAATCCAAATTTTTTTGTTGATGTTTTGGGATTTTTTTTAAATTTTATTGAATTTATATGGATTTTTATGAATATTGGTAACTGTTTTTAGGTATTTTTAGGTGTTTTTCGCAAGTTTTTGAAAAATAAAAGGAGATACCCATGTTGTGTGTGAACAACAGCGTACGAATGAATGAGCATGCACCATTGCACGGACAAGTCGAGACGCGTGTCCTCGCGCCTGCATACCTATGGACGACGTACTCGCGACGCATGCGAACACCCTCACAAATACCCACAAGTGGGGTGGGGGAAGGAATGGTCGGTGCCGGGGGTGACTGCGAGTTGCTGCGGGGGCGGCTCGATAAGTGTCAGCGGGGGGGGGGTTGGGGGCCAAAAAAGGGATTTCTACAGTGGGGTGGGGGGTGGGAATAGGGACTTAGGAGGGGTGTGAAGGGGGGAATCGAGGTGGTGGGAAGGGAGGCTAAGGGAAAGGGTAGGGGGTTTGGGATTAAGGTGGGGGGGGGAGGGGGGGGGGGGGGGGGGCCGCAGAAGGGTGGTGGGAGAAAGGAGGCAGGGGACAACATGCAGGCGAGAAGGAGGAGGAGGTTGCAGGCGGGCGAGGAGGTGGCCAAGGATGCGGCGACGGCCGCAAACAGGGGGGCGACGAAGGTTGCAGGTGGGTGAGGAGGCAGCCAGGGAGGATGGGAGGGGAAGGGGAGGAGAAGGGTGGGAGAGAAAGAGAGGAGGAGGAAGAAAAGGAGGTGGAGGAGGGGGGGGGGGGGGGAGGGGATGGAGGAAGATGGCAAGAGAAAGAAGGAGGCGCTGGGGAGAGTGGGGGAGGAAGGGAGACGGGGGGAGGAAGAGGAAGGGAAGGGGAGGAAATGGTGGAAGGAGAAGGAGGAAAGGAGGGGGAGGGGAGGAGATGGTGGGAGAAAGAAGGAAGAGGAAGAGAGGAGGAGAAATAGAAGGAAGAAGAAGAAGAAGAGGAAGAGGAGGAAGAGGAAGAGCGGACAGAGAGAAAGAGAGGGAGAGAGAGAGAGAGACGAGAAAGGGAGGGGAAAACCGTCTGGTGGGGGGGGGGGGGGGTATTTTGAAAAATAAATAAATAAATAAGAATTAATTTAAAAATAAAGATAAAAATGAAAAAAAACCCCCCATCGTCCTGGCTTATGCGCGGGGCGAGGTAAAAAAATTTGCAGTGGCGAGAAGCAACAGGGGTGGGATGGCGATGGGAAAGGCACGGACGCCACGGGGGCATCGCGAGGCGCGTAAAAGCAAAAGCACGCTCGTTCACGCATGAGGCAAGACGCGCGTAGACATGACAAAACAAAGAAAATTTAATAACATGCAAACTGTGAGCTGAAACGCAATGCGCTAAAAAGGAAAACTGTGCCGAAATGCGAGGGGGAGACTAAAAAAAAGTACAACGAGGTGTCCAGGATCAAGTCATGGCGTTCACATGGGAAAAATGCAAAAATCAGGCTCGAAAACACATACGACAATTAATATTGAAAAATCCGTTTGCCGAATGGATATGCGAGAAAAAAATATATGAGAAAATTCAAGCCGGGCAGGCCTATCATGTTAGAATACTGTTCCAACAGAGATAAGACCCAGTCACCTGGAAAAAACCAAAAAGGGACCACCGAAACGAGACGCAAAAATTAATATAAAAAGATTTGGGCACCGAAACGAAGGGTAGTAAAAAGGAAAACTATCCGCAAGAAGGGGATTCATAGGGCGAGCACAATAAAATGCATATCCAAGGGAATAAGGAGGGGTTCACATGCAAAAAAGGCAAAAATCAACCCTAAAAACACATACAAAAATTAATATTAAAAAATCCATTAGTCGGAATGAAGTGAGGGAAGAAGGAAAAATGTGCGGAAAATTGTGCTTGACAATCCTATCACATCAGAACATAGTGTTGAGCAATAGAACCCCCATTCGCATGGAAAAAATCCAAAAATTATATCCGAAATGGGATTCGAAAATCAATGGTGGCGAATGATCTATGCACCGAAATGGGGGGCAATAAAAAGAAAAAATGTCATGACAACATATAGTCTTCAGGATTGTCACATCAAATCTCAGTTCGGATGGGATTAGGAGGCATTCACATGGAAAAAATAAAAAAATGGAGCTCGAAAACACCAAGAAATTTTAATAACAAAAAATCCAGAGGGCGAAATAATGTGAAGGAAAAATGAGAAATGTGCAAGAAGGGTGGTCGGCAGAGGCTATCTATTCAAAATTGAATTCTGAGGAGAATAGGGTAGGTTCCTATGGAAAAAGAGCAAAAATATGCACGAAAAAGACACGAAACCTCACAAAAATTAATTACGAACAAATTGTACAGTGGAATAATAGGCAAGTAAAAAGAAAAATATCCAAGGGAAGGCATAGGACAAGATTGTCATATCATATCAACATTCTAAAACAATAAAGGAGCGTTCACATGGAAAAACATCCAAGTTGTGGGAATTGCTTCAAAAATTAATAACGCAAAAACAGTAAGCCGGAACCAGGGGATGTAAAAAGGAAAAGTGTGTCATTCGAAGGGACAAACACTCTATAAAGTCGGATCAGGAGTTTGGTGAATGTGGGGTATGTTCACATAGAAAAGGAAAACATTGCGTAATAAAAGCAACCACAAGGAAAACGGTCTCGACAACATGGGGTAAGAGGGTGGGTGGGTGAGGAACGGACCCCATCAAGGTAGAACTAGTACATGGTAGACACACATGATTGGGTAACGCCATATGCAAGGGGGTATGCACATTAGATGCACAGGGACGCGTCCCCACACTTAAGACCTTACCGGTTAGGATAGATTGATTGACATGCCCGCGGACTTGTCAATCGACTAGACGCTGGCATCCCCACACTTAAGACATAACATGCACTTTCAAACAAAAAGGTAGGGTTAGGAACACTTGGCCCATTTCACAGATGCTTGAAGGGAATCGTCGTTGTTGATGCAAAAATATCAAAGCCGTCGTCGGGTGGCAAGAGGAACCAGAGAGCACCATAGAACACGTTGAGCATGGCAGGGACCATGTAACAACACCCAGGAAGGTATCTTTGTCGATAGAGTCCGTCGATTCAAGTATTGATGAAGAAGAATAAAGCTTTCAGCTCACGGGCACTTAGGAGGATGATAGAACAGTCGCTCACTCCATGATGCACATCACTCAATGAATAAGCATGAAATCCCATAACTCATGGCCAGTGTAGAACTGAACAAGGGGAAAGTGATTGGGAGGGAGTACGCCAGTGTGCACAATTGATGGTGCATTCATGTGTTCCACCCATCTAGCATATGTGCAAGCACGAAGGCCAGGGAGCCTTATCATGTAGTGTATAGAATAGAGTGGCATGGCTTGTGATGGTGGCAAAGACTTGTTCTGTATGTGTAGAGGGAAACGGAAACGTACCTTACTCCAATTGTCGTAACGTCCCTCAATCTCACCTCTTAGAATTGATTGAGGAGAACCACCAGTCACACTTAGCCCACCCTCTGTCTCACACTCTGTTGAAAGATATAGAGGGCAATCCATTCATGAAACCCATTGATGTAATCCTCACATTCACTTGTGCAAAGGTTGTATGCCTTGTGTGCATCAACTCTACATCCCACCTTGTGTCGGTATATGGTGCAAGAAGGAAGGCTAGGAAGCTTTATAGTGCAATGCACAGGAACATATCATGCTTTGTGCATTAAGAGGCCCATCCCATGTGTGCAACACTCCATTCACACATCGCACCTCTCAATTGAATTGAAGGGAAAGGACTGGCCACTCACTCCACCCTCTGTCTCACACTTTGTTGAAAGATACAAAGGGCAAACCATACTCACATCCCCATCCGAATAGGATGAAAACTCACATCACTCAGGGGATTGTCAATGAAGATCACTTCGGCTGTTGATGAAGAGGCATACCCAGGAAGGTAGCCAACAAATCGGAACTATGTATCGAATATAGAACATGTCGTCTGCTAGAAGATCGTCAAACGCTCTGCAGAGAGACACAAGACACAACGTACCAAGGGAGGCAACTTCGGAACTGGGTCCTAAAGATGTCAACTGATGATCAACTTTCTAAACTGCTGGGTGTTTCCACCTTTTCCATAGCCAGCTTCCTGCCTAAGAGTGTTTGCCACATTTTCTTGGAACGAGGCCTACTATGACAAGGAATCACTTCCTTTTCTCCCATAACAATTTGTTTGTTCTTTTCTCTTGTTTTTTTCTTTTAATAAAGAGTATGGTAGAAATACCATGTGGTAGGACCATCCTCATTACCACTGCTGGGTCAGACGATAGGAGAACATAGTAAGGATAGGAGGTGCCTGGGAGGGGCTAGCAGAACAAGACCACCTCATAAGGAAGATCATAAGGGTTATTAGAAGCACAAGAAGAAGAATAGTGTGATGCCCACAAGGAAAAGGGTGCGTCGACTATGGTTGTTAGGATCCTCATGGAGGTAAGTACTTCTTCAAATATAGCCATTGATTAGAAAGGGATCATTAGAGGCATCAACGGCCCACACTTGGACAGAGCCATTAGGATTGACAACAAGTACCTTATAGGGACCCATCCAACATTGTTGAAGCTTGCTAGGAAACTTCCCAAATCGCGAATCATAGGCCATAACAAGATCATCTTCTTTGAACTCCTTGTGCTTGACGAAGCTATCATGATAGACCTTGAGTCGCACTTGAGTCATTTCCATGCACTGTAAGGCCATCCGCTGAATCTCATCCAAACATTCCAAATGCAGCAGGCAGCGCTAGAGGGACTCTCCAAGGAGTTCTTTAACTCCCACTTGCAAAAAGGGCAACTCCAGCTCAACAGGAAGATGGCTTCTATGCCATACACCAAAACTAGAAACGAGTTTGTCTTATAGCAGCCTTATAAGAGGTTTGGTATGCCCAGAGGGCCTCTGTAAGTCGATCATCCCAATCACGGCAATGTGCAGCAATCGTGCTTGTCAGGATCGAGCAGAGGATGTGATAGGTGACTTCGACAACTTGGACGTTGGCTCTAGGGTAATAGGGGGTGGACTTGCGATGGTAGATCTTATACAGTCCTGTCAACTTCTCCATGATCTTATTAAGAAAATGAGTACCTCGGTCACTTACAAGCTCTAGGGAACTGTCAAAACAAGTGATGATGTTTTCATGCATGAACAAGGCGACTCTATTACCATCGTCCCACTTTAGAGCTTTAGCTTCACACCACTTTGTGACATAATCCGTACATACCAAGATGTATCTGTTCTGCTTCCATCTGGTGGGCAGATCAATGGGACCCACAAAATCAATTCCCCACTTCTCGAACGGCTTTAGGGGAAGAATAGGTTGCAGTGACATGGCACTGGTCTTGGTAGGTTTCCCCATTCGCTGACAAGCATCGCATCTCTTGCAGTAGTCATATGCATCTTTGTGGAGGGTCAGCCACCAGTATCCCGCTAATAAAGCCTTCCTGGCTGTTGCTTCTCGTGCGAAGTGTCCCCACCACATGGCTCATCATGACAAGCCTTAAGAATAATCCCAATCTCGTCTCCTGCAACACATCTTCGCAACACTTCATCTTTGCCTTTCTTGTACAATACATCGCCTAGCAAGGTGTAGGGGGCTGATTCTAACAAAAGCTTCTTCTTCTCATGGCTCGAAATGCCAGGGGGATACTATTGAGTTGCCAAGAGGTTGGCTATGTCTGCGTACCATGGAGTAGCTGTGTCGACTAGAAACAAGGAAGTATCAGGAGGGTCTGGATCATCCTATTCCTCTTCTGCAGTTTGAGGGATCCGTGACAGATGATCGGCTAGGATATGGGAACGGCCAAGCTTAGTGACCACTTCAAAATCGAACTCGTGGAACAGGAGCACCATCTCATCATTTGTCCTTTGATATCTACTTTGTTCATCAAGAAGGACAAGGCTTCATGGTCCACGTAGAACTTGAAATGCGTTGACAGTAGATAGTGTCAAAACTTCTCCAATGCAAACACCATTGCTAAACACTCAAGCTCTGTCACTATGTAGTTCCGCTCTCGGTCAGTTACTTTCCAACTTACATAATAGATTGGTTGATCTAATTTAGAGGGGCTCTTTTGACATAAGACAGCACCTAGCCCTTCAACAAGTGCATCTATGTACACATGGAGCTCCTTTGTCCAATCAGGAGGCTGCCAGATGGGTGCTCTGATGAGGCACTGTTTTAGGGTATTAAAGGCTTCTTCGTAATCATCATCCCAAAGGAAATCCGCATATTTCCTTAAGAGCTTGTGTAGAGGGGCTGCCTTGGTTGCAAAATGTGCAATAAATCTTCTATAATAGCCATGGCCAAGAAACCCTCTCAATTGCTTGATATTTGTTAGTGTTGTTAAGGCTACAATCTTCTCGATCTTCACTTGCTCTGTAGCTATCCCTTTTGCAAAGACGATATGGCCCAGAAGAACTCCTGATGAGATGTCAAAGACACATTTGTCGGGGTTGAGAGAGATCCCATATTCTTGACATCTATCAAAACATTGCTCTAGGTGTTCCCAATGCTCACGGATTAGACTATAGGCATAGAAGTCATCGAGATACACCTCAATGAAATCATGTAGATGGTTTTGGAAGGCAATCATCATTACTTGTTGGAAGGTAGCAAGAGCATTACATAGCCCAAACAGCACCACCCTGTAGGCATAGGTCCCCATTCTGTGGTGAAGGTTGTTTTGGATTGGTCCTCTTCTGCAATTAGGACTTGGTTGTATCCGCTAAATCCGTCTTAGAGTGAATACAACTCATGGCAGGCCACTATGTCCAACAGTTGGTCTGTGAAAGGGATAGGGAAATGATCCTTATTCGTCTTGGAGTTTAGCTTTCGAAAGTCCACACATATTCGAAGTTTCCCATTCTTCTTGGGTATAACCACAATGGGCGAAACCCATTCACTATTAGCCATGCGATAAATGAACTTGGCTTCAAGGAGCTTCAATAATTTAGCCTTCACCAGAGCAGAATAATTAGGATTCATATGCCGTTGTCTTTGCCTTACAGGTTTGGCATCAAGCTCTAGGTCAATGTGATGTTGGCATACTATGGGATTAATCCCCTTTAGATCTTTATACGACCAAGAAAACATGACTAAGTTCTCCTTTAGTAGGTCTCGCAGGACCACTAGTTCTTTTTCTAGAAGATTGAGACCCACTTTCAGGTGACATTCAATACCGTCAGTATCCAGGAACGTCACTTGCCTTTCACCTAACTTCGCGGATAAATGTCCCACGGATTGCTTCTGGATAGAGGTCAGACTCCTTCAAGGGAGTAATGTCATTGTTTAATGTTCCACTAGAACCAATGTCCTCCTTCTGAATAATTGACTCATTTGTCTGGTGAGATTACTGGAAGGGTATCAGATATCAAAGCTTTGTTTGTTTCTGTGTGAGTGGTGATTTTTTTTTACTTAGGGATTCATCTTCAGAAGATGCGTCTAAGAATGTCACATAACATGGACCTTCTATAAGCCATGGCTCTGATGGCTCTAGCTTCTGTTGACAAGAGGCATCATCATCATCATCATTTCTCCATAATAAATGGTCAGGGTGACAAGAGCCACTGGTGAACTTAATTTTTATACCTTTGATCCATTGCTTATGTAGATTTTGCATACTTTGTGGTCTATTGGTCAACCCAAATAGAACCATGGTCATTCCATCCAACACCCCAAGATCTTTGGCCTTTGAGGTCTCTGTAGGGACATCAACAAGATCGTCTACTACCAAAGGAACTTCTTCATCTGCACTTTCATAACTTGCTTCTTTTTCTTCCTCATCATTTTCATCCTTTCCTTTGGAGGCTCTGTCTCTGCTTCTGTAGAGGCTATGTAGGGGAAGAACATGTCCTCTGTCTTTGTGTCTACTTCTGTCTCTGCTTCTGACTCTGCTTCTGTCTCTGCTTCTAACTCTGCTTCTGTCTTTGCGACTGCCATGTAATAGGGATAACAGTACATCCATGCTTCTATGTCGTTGTTAGAGGTGATTTCCAAAGTCAATTCGAGTTGAGGCAAGAGGTATTCTCGCATAGACAACGACTTTGCTTCTCTCGGTAGTTGGCTTACAGTGCTCACTGTTAGGGACTGTGCCTCTATTTTCTTGGGAAAGATCTATTTAACAGCCTCTTCGTTTCCTGATGTACCATCTATTACTTCATTGGAGGAGTCTATTATGACTTCAATGGATGTGGATCCATTCCCTTTTTACAATCCATACAATTTTAACACCACTTTGTTGGGTCCTTTGCCTAGGGTTAGGGTGCCTTTGAACCAGTCCATCTTAGCTCATGCTTCAAAAAGCCAAGGTCTTTCCAACAACAAAGGGTATGAGGTTCTGTAAGAATTTGGTTTGACCACAAAATATGTCAGCCAATAGTCTCTTCCTGCCAGGGTTGTTTTTATGTATGGGAGGATGCCCAATGGTTTGATTCTACTTTGCTCTACCAATCTGATAAGCCACTATGTAGGTTGAATTCCTTGCCAACCTAGATCATTCATTGTCACATCTGTCATTATGTTTACTGATGAGCCTCCATCAATCAATGCATCTGATATAAAGCATCCTTCTATCCATATACTAATCTCTGGGGTTCCAGGATCTAGGAAGGCATCTTCTTATCAAGATGCTTTTAAATCTCTTTCAACAACTAGGAGACAACATCAGTAACTATCAGAATGTTAGGTTTGGTTTAAAGATGTCTAGGTCTTTGACCAAATCATACTCTTTGATAGGATCCACAGGCTTTTCCAATCGACTGGGAAATGGGACCGCATCCACTTTTATCTTCCCTTGTTCTTCTAGGAGTGGAAACATATGTGCTTTTTCTTTATGAGGAGGTACTTATGCATCCTCGATTTTGTGGACCTCAGTCTTGCCTTTGGAACTGTCTTTTTAGCTCTCTGTGGCTCTGTGGTGCTCTAAACTTCCTTATTTTTTATTGCATTGTTCTATTTTTCTCGAGGGAGGTTGAATTTCACCGTCTTTGCATAAAGGAGCATTCTCTTTTGGAACTACGGGTTCTCCTTTCTTTGCTCACGTTATTGTGGCCACTTTCAATTCCACCAAATTGAAAGCAGGTTCTTGGATCTTCTATTGGGTATCAGAAGTAGATTTCACAAGGGCTGAACTCAGACAATCTTTTTGCAGTATGGCATTCTCCTTTGCATCGACTACATAAGGGCTTGTAATCCACAAATCTTCTAGGGCTTGGACAATTCGGGGAGATATGACCCTTTTCTCCACATCTGTAACATTCCACCTCCGATCTCTGACCACCGCTAGACTGTCATTCTTTGTAACTTTAAGAGGGAAACCTCCTTGGACCGAAATTAGGACCAAACTCCCTAGGCTTTGGTCTAATGTCCTGCGTTGTGATTTTGGATTCTAGTAAGTTGAATCTTGTGTTTTCATCTTTCAGTCTTCGTTTGTACATCTCTTTCAAAGAGCAGATATCCTCTATATGGTTCTTCCTCAAACAATGGAAACAGAAAGCTCCAGGGTTGATTGGTTTTAAGGTACATTCACTGCCTAAATGTCCCGCTTGATGGCATTTTTCGTACCATGTATTAGAACGCATCACATCTCTTCCACCTCCCACAAGAGTGGATATATTGAAGATATTCACCTTCAATGTCTGTAACTGCTTTGTGATTACATCCATGAGCTCTTTCTTGATACTTGCGACTGAATTGGACAGCTAGTCCTTCAGATTTTCACCTCCTGATGTACTTGTAGTAGGATTTTGGGAAGCTTCTGTAATTACTATATACACGTGTTGGGTTGATCCAGGAGGTCCTCTGTTCTGGTTCTGATTTAAAGCTCCTGTTGAGACTTGGGGTTGTTGATTCCAGTGGGTAGGGTTCCACTGTTGTTGAGTCACCATTGGAGGAACTGTTTGAGGCCACTATTGTTGTGGTTGAACCATCGTTTGAGGCATTGTTGTTTGCGACCACTGTGGATTAGATGCATTGTATTACGACACTGTTTGCATCTAGGGATAGGGGTAGGGAATCATCCCTGGGATTGCATTTGGGGGTATGCCATTCCTGGCATGGGAGGAGGTAAGACTCCTCTTCGTGGAGTCATTGACAGCTTTGCTTCAACTTTGTCATATAGTCTTGCACCTTTCACTACAGCTTGCAGATTGACTGGTCTTCTCAATTCTACGAACTTGTGGACTTTTGGTTGTAGGCCTCGAAGAAACACTCCTTTATGGATGCCTTCATCTAAATGATAGTTGGTCCATCTCTTCAGGATGGATTCCATTCACGAGACATAAGCTTCTACTCTTTCGCCAAAGGATTGACTTAGGTTCATGAACTCCTCTCGCATCTGCTCCTCAAAACCTTCACGCCTGAATTTAGTGAGGAAGGCACTTCATGTCACCTCATGTGCCAAAATTTTCTGTTGGTTTTCTCTCATACCATTGAAACACTACGCCGTTGAAAGTGGCAGGGAATATTGCTAACCAATGCTCAAGGATTCTGGCATTGTTAGCCACACATGCTACCATAAACTTTGCTACATGAAGATCGGGGTCTTCATTGTACTCTCCTTTAAAAATTGGCAATGGGACTATATTTGCTAGCCTATCATTAATATTTTCAGGACAAATCTAACTAGGAAGGGGACCTTGAGTCGCCATGGGGACTTTTGTAAAGAGTGCTTTTAATGTGTCAAAGGAGGCCTCTGCTTTCTGCTGTAAGCTTGTTCTCAACCTTGAGTCTTGCCTTCTCTCTTCTCATGTACCTCTGGACTCGTTCTAGCACTTGCCTCTTGATTGCATCATTTATCAGGGGGTTGGGTCCAACCACTTGGTCTGTACTCAACAGAATATGATCAGAGAGGGGCTTCAGTCTCTGGAGGATTCTCTTGCCAATATCTCTTCTACTTCCTTCTTTTCAACATTTCTGAATTTAGCTTTCAAACCACTATAGAGGGGGAGACATTCCATTCTGAAAGTATCAAAACTCATTCTTCTTAGGATCGTTGTTGTGTCATCATTATAATAATACTAGCTTCTAAGGGTTTCAACAGTGTATGTTGTGAAAAACACTCTATCTACCAACTTCTAGTGGGTTCCTAATTGAACAAACAGGAGGTTGTCAGTGTACCAAGCATCCCACGTATCTTGTTGTTAAGCATCTATGAACAAATTTCAACTCTTTTCTTTCTTGTTTTGGTGAACCTCCATAGACAACGACTCCTAAAGCTTATTCACGATCTCCCACTTA
Organism: Lygodium microphyllum; assembly: GCF_053477565.2. NCBI lineage: Eukaryota > Viridiplantae > Streptophyta > Polypodiopsida > Schizaeales > Lygodiaceae > Lygodium > Lygodium microphyllum. Next base: position 11,950,178 of record NC_141142.1, read on the forward strand.
ATGATGTCTAGAAACTTCTCGATGAATGCCAAATCTTCCATGGATGGTCATTCTCTCTGTTTTTGCTCTTCAATTTGTTCCCACAATCATCAATCCATGCTTCATATAGAAGAAAATTAAAACAAAACAGAAGCTAAACAGAAGATAGCAGAACCCATCAATCAGAAAGCTTCATATTTCCACTAAGAATCATTATGAGCTTCCAAAACATTATCAATATCATCCAAAACACTCTCAAACACTTCCAAAGCAACCAAACTTCACTCAAAATCCATCAAAAGTCAACCATTCATGCCTCAAAAACAACAAAAATCAACCAAAAAATCTAGTCATTCTAGCATTCAATAGTCTCCACCACTGATGGGTTACCCCAAACCTCTAGAAAGTATACAAAATTCCTCTCCCATGTCTACAATCCCCTTTCTTATGACATCTCCTAGTGCTGCCACTGACAAGACCGCATGCATCTCCATGCCTTTTCAAAAAGCATTCAAATGCAAGGACTTATGTATTGAGTTCAATGTGAGACTGGGTATCTGTGTGGCTACATCATTCTCATGCAAGTCGGCTACTCCTGGCTTGTTAGATCCTTCTATACATTGCTTCAATTCTCACCATAAAGCAGATCCCCCATCAGAAACATTACAAGAGAGCCGATAGCAATTTCATAAGCAGGCCGTTAGCTGCTTGCCTTTCGTCTTGCCCTACACTCTTTTGCCCACTGGTCTTGAGTAGCTTACCTATTGATGGTGTCTAAGACTTATCTTTGTGGTTCTGCGTGAGGTGCAGATGCATCTCTTTAGTTTATACATCTCAGTGAGACCAACGTGCTTACACTGGAGAACTCGTTGATCTCGACTTCTAGGATGGGCTTAGTATCCTTTAGATGAACTTAGGCTTCTCTCACCCACTCCTTAACCTTGTCAACTATTTCGAATTGGTGCTTTGGATTAGGATATTCCTTTAGATGGGCTTGGTATCCTTTAGATGATCTTAGGCTTCTCTCATCCACTCCTTAACCTTGTCAACTATTTCCAATTGGCGCTTTGGATTAGGATATTCCCAAACCTTGGCACTCCCCTTCTCCATAGTTTTAGGTACTGAAGTCTTAGCCTCTACATCAACCACTTACTTCATTCTCATTAGTGTGGTCACACTGTTTGTTTTTAGTGTTACTTTGGTGTCCACTCTCTTTTTTCTCCTTCAAAAAGTCTTCTTTCCTATCGAGGTTGCATCTAGGTTGCTAGGTCCTTGCAATGAAATATCGGCATGCTTCATTTGTGCCCTAGTCATGACGTTCAACGAGATGGGAGTGGCCTCACCATCAAGTGTTTAAACTTCAAATAGCCCCAAGGGCACAAAAGGTATGATAGGTGAGCTAGTAGATGATTTTTGCCTAGGATATTCAGTGTATAAGTGAGTGATTTCGATGCGGATGGTTTTGACAAATGGTGCTCTACGTATTGAAAAACAAAATAGATCTTATGGAAGTAAAGGACTTCAATTCTTGCCATACCGACCCACTCTTTGAGAAAATGTAAAAATACCTCATGAGTGAGAAAAAAAGAAAATAAAAAATAAATAAATAAATAAGGAAAAATTTTGTTATGGGAGAAAGAAACAAATTTCATATTATAATAGGTCTCGCTCCAAGAAAAGGTGGTAAACACTCTTGGGCAAGAAGCTAGCTATAGAAAAGGTGGTGGCTACATCAACAAGTTGGCATTAAAAGCATGAAATGTGCTTTTACATATGAACTTAACCTTCTCTTGGTTTTGTATTCTTGTGGTTGTGGAAGCTTGTCATAGGTTGACTTCAAATTGTGCTCTTCTTGGTGGCTACAAGTTTTCTTTTTTAAGTTCAAAAGAAGCGGCCTCAAAAATTATGATTAAACTGCCCTTCTCTTATTATCAAAACACTGAGTATACAAACTTCCTCTTAACTTCTTTTACACATTTAAATGTGAATGACCCTTAAGAGCAAATTGACTTGAAAATTTTCAAGGGAAAAATGAGTTAATATTTATAAGGTTTAAAACCTTAAGCTTTAAAAAGCTATATATTGGTGTTTTTAAAATCCCATTCATTACATTGATGATATAGATGTTGTTGATTGAAGTAATTGTCATGAATGCTATGCTGAGATGATGTTGATGATGGACAATGATGTTGGTGTGAATATCACTAGAGTTTTTTCACGAAGCTTATGATGATGCCATGGTTGCTTGTTGTAGAGAAATGTCAATCTTTTGTGCTATTGAGTTGTTACACCTCATGGGATACTATGTTGGTATGATGCTTGTGAAGAATGCTGATGATTACACGGGCTGTATAACTATGTAGGCTACCGATTATTTTGGTTTGGTGCCATGATCTACCAATGTGGCATTGTTTATTGGGAAGGTCATTGCTAGCTATTGAGTTGTTGTTGATGTGTCAGCTAGAGTTAAAGTCATTGACTATCTAGAGCATAAGTTGATTGCTATTCTAATGGTGCCACCTTGTAGTAGAGATGCTTCTAAGTTTTTTTTTAAAAAACTCAATGAAAAAAGAATCTCTCTCTCTCTCTCTACAAGAATGAAGTAGGTAGGAATGCAAAAGAAAGTCAACTAGATGGAGAGGACAGAATATAGAAGAGGTAGGTAAGAGTAGAAGAGAAGGAGAATGGGTGACAAAATCAAGGAGAAGAATAAAGAAGGTACCAAAGATGGTAAGTAGATAGAGAGAATATTAAGAAGAAAGATTAGTTCTTAATCATATCCTGATCTCTAAAGCTTAGTGTTAAGCCATGAAAATCAGTATGTGAGGAGGATTAAATCCCTGATAATGAACTAATGGTGCACAAGTCAAGAGTTGTGGCTTTGATACCATGTTGGAATTTTAGTGCTTCCACTCGATCACTAGCTTGAGGATATAACTACGGTACATGATCCTATTAGGGGAGATTTGAGATCAATTTTTAGCCCTATAAGAAATTGAGGAGAGAGAAATTGCTACGCAATTTATAAAATACACCACTGGGAAAAAAATTACCATCCAAGGAGAATTTAGCCCTTTGTGGGTAAAAGCATAGTTTGGTAGTACAAGAAAAGAGCCAAATTTGTTTGTGCTTAATTGATGCTTCCATTAATTATTAAATTGAATTTTGGAGGAAAATCGCTAGATAAGAAAAGTTAAACTTGTAAAGAATTTTAAGTAGTCAGTCCAAATGATGTCAAGCCATAATGTATGTGTATGGCATCATTATAATCATGTATGGATGGAGTTCAATCAAGTAGACTCAAGTTTGAAGTACTAAGAAACATCATATCCATCATCCAATTGACAAAATCCCCTTGCAATATCAAAAACATATCGTGATGCATGCCAGAGGAGACGTGGACCCCAAACATTGGTGCAAGCAAGGATAGCTACTCCATGGAGCAATATGAGAAAATGTTAGTCTTGTTTGGTGATGAAAACAAGTCCTCCACAAAACCTAGAGACGAGCTTCCATTGTATTACTTTATTTGGGATTCACTTTGTTTATTTTGTGTTTTTTTACATTTATCTGGGACTTCATGCAGTCTGTTATATTAGCACATATGGTGAATGGTAACATCAAAGCAACATTATTACTTGATCTCACTATTTCAATTCCTAGCTTGTTGCACGATCATGACCCTTGCATGATTTAAACCTAGAATGGGTCACCACAACCAAGCGATATAGTACTCTCCATCCTTGGGAAGGGCCACTCTTGGTGAACATTGCATGGGTCACCACCCATGTCATTGGTAGAGGGCCCAAATATCTCATGGTCAAAAGCCTTGTATATGGTAAGGTTGAGAATTGTGTTCATCTGGAGGTGACAAAAGCTTGCAAATTGGAGACCTTCTTTTGATTATAGATTTCAAGAAAGCTTATGATAGGGTCTCATGATCTTTTCGATTAGGAACTCTCCAAGTGATGGGATTTGGGGCAACCTTCCACAAATGAACTCCTTTAGACTTTTGAAGATTTTTCTATCCCATCAGGCTCTAAAAAGTAGGACAAAAACAAAGATAATTATGCTCTCATGGGACCCTCTCTCAAGCTAGCTCATAAAGATAAGCTTTAAGACCGTATAGCCCAAGGCATCATTGAGATACCCTGACTGTTGAGCTCATGTTGAAGGAGAGTTTTGATTGGTTGTATAGCAAGATTAAACTCAAGATGCAAAGCTAGTCCAAGGGTCTCCAACTAGTCATAACAATGGCAAAATAACATGGAACTTTTCCTCAAACTGTCAACCTAAAAGGTTGTCAATTTGTGTGGAATGGTAAAGCTTTTGGAAAAATGTTTATGGATGGGAAATAACAAGGAATGCCCATCCAAAATAAAAAATAATTTAGAGTATATAATATATGCTTGATAAATATATAATCTTTTCACTCTTAAGGGTTAAAGTAGGTTCTCTATTGTAACTTTGAGCTTCAAATGGTAATAGGCATGGCACAAATTTACTATGATTGCCATAGTTTTATGTAATGCCCATGTCAACTGGTCATAGTTGTATGTAAATCCCTGATATTTATTGATTCAATTATGTCTTTTCCCATCTAAATTTACTATGATTGTCAATGAATTGACAATGTTCAAATTTGCCATGCAATTGGAATTGACAAGTTCCAAAAGAAAATGTCCTATTAAAAGTAGGGATGCATGTCAAATCCTATCGATGCTTAGGATGTAAGAAATGTGTATAAAGTGGATGCTAAACTTTAAAGCCTTTAGTAGTCTTTGACTTCTTTTTGAGGTTGTAAATTAAATTTACCTTTACACAAAAATATAAATCTATGTTAGCATTTTTTTAAAAACACAAAAGGGGTCAAATCTTCCAATGCATGCTTGTGCATATAGCACTTGAGATATTTAAAAGCCCAAAGATCACCACATGTTACCACCTACAACATCATTATATCATTGCATAATCATCCAAAAGATCCTTGATATTGACAATTTGATACAAAAATAAGTACACAATGTGGCAACACAGTCTCAATGACCTACTTTCAAAATAATTTCTAACCTTTTAATAAACTTAGAAAGTCCCTCCATGTTTATACCCTTGAGACCCTCCAGGAAACCCTTTGATCAAACCACATTGCACCTTATAATCTATTTGCATCAATAGAGATTGACTTACCAATGCAAATAGCAAGGATGCAATTGCACTATCCCAACTTATTGACCTATGTAAGGTGAAGAAACCTAAGTGATATTGACATAAGAAATAAAAATACCATATAGTACTAGGGTGCATCTGCACATTGGGGTCGTATTATAATACGTACAGGACATCACACACTAGCTAGAACAACTCATACATTTGGCCTTTCAGGATGATATGAATAGCCTTCCATTTGAGTAAAGAAATTTATCACCAGTCGAGTCAAGTCATCTTCATCCACTCTTGAAGCCAAGGCTGAAGAGATCCATCACATAGAATAGACTACTATGGGGCTCAACCTCTAGCACGTAGGAATGGACAACTAAGTAGTTTTCATATTCATTCTTTAGAGACTTGTACTGATATTCCTCCAAGAGTATGGTATTGTTGGCATTGAATCGAGAGTGTTTTTCCCACACTTTTCACAAGCTCTTTAATAACACATGATTTTTCCAATGTTACTCATCAATACAAGCAAGGGATATGGTGAAAACTCTTTTGCCACACTTTACAATCTTCTTGAGAAAATACATTTGCTCGTACAAAAACATGAACATAAGACTTAATCAATAAGAAGGATATACAACAACATGAAAATACATCTCTAAGTAGCTTTACCTATAACAATTTTTTTCCTGGTTAGTGTATAGAGGAAGCATGCTGACAAAATTGCATCAGCTTTGGCTGCTTGCAATAGCTTCAAACCTCATACTTGCTTTGGATCCTAGTGCTAATCGGAACTTTTTGGCTTTAGGTCTCACCATACAGTAACAATCCTCACTAACCTGAGGACCCCTCCAGCAACTAGTCCTATTTTACAGGTTATTTTAATTCCTTCACGAGCAATGCATTGAAATCACTTATTTTTAATCTACCCTTGGTTGCATGAACATCATTTTGGAGGTTACTTTCTATAGCAGACTCCTCTTCAAGTCACTAGGCTCTTGGGGCTACAAAATAAGTTAACAAATTAGGTATGTGCAAGAGACTAAACAAATAGCTAAGTTCAAAAGTGACCGAGTTACATATTATCTTCACCTGGTCTCTGTTCATTTTCAGGAACCATAATGGGCTCCCCTTCTCCCTCTAGCTCCCCCTTCTACTCTCCAAAGATAGGAACCGTAGTGGGCTCCTCCTCTCCCTCCAACTCCCCCTCCTACTCTTCACAAATAGTAGGCTTAGTGGGTATTTTTGCATGCATTCTTGTGTCACCCAAGTCATTGATAAGTTTAGATTCCCCAACACCTCTTCCTTGACATCACGAGAGTCATGTTTAAGACCCTTGGGGTCCTTGTCACATGCATTTTGGCATCACCTCGGTGATTGTTGCTGGGCTTAGGATCCCAAAACACCTCTTCCTTGACATCACTAGAGTCATGTCTAAGACCCTCGGGGTCCTTGTCTAGAACATGGCTATCTGCATACACCATATTATCCCCACAAACTACAAAGTTCAACAAGATTACCCATAACAAATAAGGAAAATTAGAATAAGGCAGACAGTATGAAAAAGAAGACAATAGTTACTTACTCTCTGAATATATCCCTTGTGATCCCAACTATTTTTCACTTTCAAGATTTGATGATTATATCCAGCTTTTAAACACAAGTGTCGTTTGTCATGAGAGTGGTAGCAAAACACAAGGGGCGGTACTAGTACCTATAGGCCAGCATGAAAGATCCTGCCACATAGGCAAAGTCTAAAGACTCCCCACAAGTAATGCAAGTCCCCAAAACATAGATTGTATTGCCTTCATCTACAACTTGGGATCTAGGAAAAAATGCGAGCCTTCTGCCTCCCTCCAATTCTACAATCAATATTTTAAGAAACTTTCTCTCAGCCTAAGCCTCTTGTCCCTCGGCCATGAGCAAATCACATTCCATCCACAGAAAAAACATAAAAATGTCATTAGTAAAGAGTACCAAATAGTACCAATATTATCAAAAAGCACCAAAAGGCAAATTTCAAATGTACCAAAATACATAAAAATATATCAAAATATTTCAAAAGGTATCAAAATGCACAAATAGTTGGGTGAAAAATACACTATAATGTATACAATAAATGTGTGAAAAAAAGTACAAAATAGTACCATAGAGTATCAATCAATATTTGATATTCAAAAATAAAAAGGATAAAAAAGTACTAAGTGATACGGGGACCTCTACCAAAGTGATGGTGGGACACTCTAAAAAAGTTCACATGAGGGGGTCACCACTAAGCGATGCAATGAAGAGTACCAAATAATATTTGATATTTAAAAATATCAAAAAGTATCAAATAGTACCAAAAATACTAAAAAAGTACCAAGTGATGGGGGTCCTCCACCAAGGATGGGAAGTACCAAACAATATTTGATATTCAAAAGTAGAAAACATTAAATAGTATTTAAAAATACCAAAAAAGTACCAAGTGATGGGGGATACTCCATTAAGAGATGGGAGTACTAAACAATATTTTGATATTCAAAAATAAAAAGCATTAAACAATACCAAAAATGTTGAAAAAGTTCACATGAGAGTCACCACCAAGCGATAGGGAGTCATTTGCCACAGTGAGGGGCCTCCCTCCCTTGGTGGTGACCCATTTGATGATTGGTGCACATGAGGGTCACTACTAAGTGATGTAGGGCTCTCTGTCCCAGTGAGGGATCTCCCTCACTTGGTAGTGACTTGTAGGGCATTCAGTGCACATGACAGTCACCACCAAAAGCGATATGGCCATCCTCCACCATAGTGTGGGGCCTCCCTTGCTTGGTGGTAACCCATATGATGTTCATTGTACATGAGGGTTAACAGTAAGCCTAACTAATATACCAAAATTTGCTAAAAGGTTTCAAAATATGCAAAACTGTTCAAATGTACTAAAAGCATTAAAATTATTTAAAATTTTCAAAAGAAACCAAAATAAATATAACACTAGGCCAATAGAGTGCAATTGCTACCAAAAGAAAAGGATGATGCCAAAAGGTAAGGCAAAAGTACATGTTGAGCTTCTATTGCTTAGATAAGAAGCTGCAAATCATCAATGATTCCAAGTCGATAGAGCATGCACTTCGACACATTCAGATTGATCTCCACTTCATTTAGCTCTTCAACATCATGTGGACCTTGCCTATGTAGCTCTTGCAAGCATTATTCAAGCATGGTAATGTTATCCTTAATTCTCTTAGTCACAACATTAGATCCCTCAACCCTCAATAAGCTCTCCTTCTTTCATTGGTTGAGAGATGTCCTCAGTTCATGTACCCTACTAGCTTGTCAAAACCCTCTCAGTAGTACTCTACAAATAAAAAATGTAATCTATTTCAAAATGTTCTAACTTGCACCTTGAATGTAGTCAATCTTTCTTTGCCCCATGAAGGCCACCTTGAAATACCATGTTTGCACTCCTCCAATTGTCCAACTTCTTTTCCAGCCCTCAAGGCTTGCTCTTGCATATGTCTATTATGGTCACCGTGAACTTTTTCCATGCAATCTTATGCACAAAAGGGACTTCTTTTGTAGCACTACACCTCTCAAATGCATAGCACCTAGTAAAATTTGCCATAATCTCCCCACATGATGGGGGGCCCTAATAAAATTTATGGAAGAATAGTTTGCAATTCTAAAAAAATTCAGGTTATAGATGGTTCAAGTGTATCTTGGCATTCTTTTGAACTTGCAGCTTAAACACTGTGAGCCATTGTTTTTCAAGGAGATAAGCATCAATCAAGTCCCAAGTGACCTTCCCCTCAAGTCTCAAGCCATACTCCTTATGTAGTTCCTATGCTATAAAGAAGAATTTGTTGAGTACTGGGAACTCATCCCTTTTATTTTTTCCTACAATGCACAACTATCTAATTAGTTGATGCATATCACCAAAAAATCATCCTATAACTAACTATATGTGATCATGTAAGTGATATTGTGACTACTTACCCCTCATCCTTTTGCCAACCTCTTTTGTTACTAAGACAAAGTGTTTTCTGTGGTCTCACCAAAGAGATTGTTTGTCCTCTCCAATGTTGGGGGCAACGATTGTGGGACTCGCCCTTGGTGCACATTTGCATGTTGGTGACCTCATAACAGGTAGGAAAAATGGAACCCTAAAAGCTTGAATCTTTGCTCACGCCTTCAGCTCTAACAAAAAAGATGCTAGGAAGCAGATGCCTTGGCACAATAGTCCTCATTGAGTAGGAATTACAAACCATCGAGCAGGAAGGACAGGCTTGAAAGAATAAGAATTGCAGGAAGCCCAATCATCACATGGACATTTGATAGTCTAATTGCATGGGTAGTTGTGTCTCCGTGTGAGCATCAAAGTGCTATCATCACATGGACATTCGATAATCTAATCACATGGGTAGCTATGTCTTTGTACAAGCTTTGATTCTTTTGTTTTTTTATAAAACATTTTAATTTCAACTTTGTGTTGCATAGGTTTCTTCAAAGGCAGAAAAAGAAATGTGAAACTCCCTCCAAGTTTGCAAAAGGGAACCAAAAGGCAAAACTAAAAATGGGTATAATCCTTGTGAAGTAAAATCAAATATTCGATGTGATAGAGCTTTGTAATGTCTCCAAGCATTTCTATCCAACCAATATGCCAGAGGTATACTCCCCTATTGCACATCCATTGTAGAGATGGGAGGTTGTTTCCATAGCAATAGCTAGAGTATATCCTTTTGCTTGCTCACTGGGGGAGACCTTGAGTTTGCTTACACTAGCCCCATGCCATACCTGCTGCCCCTAGCTTTGTTTTTGGTAATCTCACAATGATGCCATGATCCCTTTCTTTGCTTCTTTGCCTGTGGCACTTTGCAGCATCACATTGGTTCTTGGATCAACATGCATGGGGTGCACTCACTGCCTTGGAATCATCACAACTCTAGAAGCACCATAACTAGGGTTCTCCATCGAGAGAGAGAGAGAGAGAGAGAGAGAGAGAGAGAGAGAGAGAGAGAGAGAGAGAGAGAGAGAGAGAGAGAGAGAGAGAGAGAGAGAGAGAGAGAGAGAGAGAGAGAGAGAGAGAGAGAGAGAGAGAGAGAGAGAGAGAGAGAGAGAGAAGGCTATGGAGCTACCTGTTGTAGTAGGTCTAAACAGTAAGCTTATTTTTTGGGGCAAGGGGAGAGAGAGAGAGAGAGAGAGAGAGAGAGAGAGAGAGAGAGAGAGAGAGAGAGAGAGAGAGAGAGAGAGAGAGAGTGTGTGTGTGTGTGCATGCTATGGTGTTTTTTGTTGTGATAGCAAGGAGGAGAGAGAAAAAAAGAGATATTAAGTCATGACCTCAACTTCTCCCTCTCAGTCCCACCACGTCCACAATTAGTTGCAATGACTATTAATAGGGGGGCATGGTACTTCAATGTTTAAATATGTTAATCCTTCCATTTCTTTAAAAAAAAGTAATAGCCAATCTTTGTCATGAATATTAAAATGAGAAGTAAGCATCATCTCTTCTTGATTGCAAACTTAGGGCCCCAATGATCATTAACATCCTCATTCTATTCACCATTGCAAATAGTAGGAGAGTTAAAGAATTGATAGCTACTACTACATTAAAGCCATCATTAGTCTAAACTGACAATTTCCATGAGAAAGAGAGAGTCTCATCATTACTTTTGAGAGAGAGAGAGAGAGAGAGAGAGAGATTACTACAAAAGATAGAGAGATGAGAAAATGTTATAATAGGGCAAATGTACTTATTCTTAAAATCCATATAAGTAGCCTATAAGCTTAACCATAAGGCTTGAATTTTCTTTTAGTACTCCCATCTAATGCCAAAAGAAGGAGAGAAAGAAAGAGAGAAGGAGGGAAGAAGAGAGGGAGAGGTACATAGAGAAAGAGAGCCAAAGATCCAAAATTGTCAAAGTCTTATCAAGTTAGACCTCCACCTAGACCCCTTTATGAATTACTTTTCTTATTATCCCATCCATTAACTCTCCAAGTGGAATCTTAAAAAAAAAAACTATTAGATTTCTCTTTACATCATTGATACCATGGAGACCTCCACTAAAGCTTATTAATTCTCCCATCTAAGCTATTATAAAAATTTTGTTGTTTAATCCTATTTTTTCACTCCACTTGAAGGTACGCTAAGCCTATTTCTTTTTTCCAAAAGCCTAAGGTATCATATCAATCTCCCTCTACTATTACAACATCAAAATTTCCCTCAAAGGGTATCATCCTTGCCAAGCCAAAACCACCTCCAAAAGATATTCTTCTTCATAAACCAAAGTAATTCTTATATCTTACTGCTAAAAGCACAAGTGTCGGCTACTATTTTGGATTATGGACATCATCATATTATCGTGGATGTATTATTTTGTGAGAGTCTGTGCATATTGTATTTATCACTTGCAATTGTATTTGTTATACCTGCAAGTGTTGTGCGGGTTGCACACATGGAATTGTGATTATATTAGCATAAACTTGGTCTACTTAGACTAAGGTTGAAGCATGTAATGATATTTGACCAACCTAGATCCCACGAAGTGGGTAGGATGCCCAAGAGAGGGTGCAAACCTTTATTCATAGTTGTGGAAACCCTAAATGCAAAAAGGGGCACAAACCCTGGACATCATCATATTATCATGGATGTATTATTTTGTGAGAGCTAGGCTCATTCCCATATAGATTGTATTTATCACCCGCAATTGTATTCATCGCACTCGCAAGTACTCTGTAGGTTGCGCACATGGAATTGTGATTAGATTAGCATAGGCTTGGTCTATTTAGGCTAAGGTTGAAACATGCAATGATATTTGACTAGCTTAGAGCCCACTAAGTGGGTAGGACGCCCAAGAGAGGGTGCAAATACTAATTCACAGTTGTGGAAACCCTAAACGCAAAAGGGGCGCAAAACCTAAACGCAAAACACAAACCCTAACCCTAATTCTTGTTCTATATAAGGGTGGGAGGTCTCAGTTGTATTTACACCCTTTTGGCACATCCATACTACGAAAGCTTTATTAGTGTGACTACTCAAGCTTTCTATTCTATCATCTTGCTTCCATTGTGTTGAGAGTGACTACGAGGGAGAGAGTGAGAGGTGTGTTGAGCGAGGGACTGAAGGAAGGTGAAGCTCTTCGCTATTGTCTTGTTTTTTTCTTCTTCTCTACTAGCTCGTCAACTCATTGGTGTGCTTGTTGGTGGTGGATGAAAAGGAGCGACGACCATGGATCATGTTGATCGTGGTCGTGGAACCATCTTCGAGCCTTCGAAAGGTAAGTTAGGTGAGTTCACTACAACTCAAGCTAGTCTTGTGTTCTTACTTTCTTGGGTTGGAGAGGAGGATGCTTGGTTAGTTAGAGTGGAGTGTCAAGAGACAAGGTGAGAGATTGTTGTTGAAGTGAGTTGCAGCTTCTGAAACACTAGAAGTTTGTCCAAAGTCCCAAATATTGGTGCATTTAGCTCAACATTTTGGTTCTATTGCCAAGACCTAAGACGGTGCAACCACTGAGGTTCTCACACTCCCACCATGTGGCAAAATAGGAGGGTTGTGCATGGGTGTGGATAGGATCAATGGGGTACTGATTGTTGGGGGTAAAGGCATCTCGGCCTAGCCACCTATGTATTACTACATTGACAGTACCCACACCTACACATTCCAGGTAGCGGGCGCCTGTCACCATCACTTTATTCTTTATTCTTTTAGTGACATATGAATAAAGGGAAGGCCGATCACACATTGTGACTGTTGGTGTTCCCACATTGTGAGTTTCTCTCTCTCTCTCTTCTCTCTCTCTCTCTCTCTCTCTCTCTCTCTCTCTCTCTCTCTCTCTCTCTCTCTCTCTTGCTCTCCCACCATAGCTCTCCCATGCAAGCTTTGATCCTTCTCACCTTTCAACTAGTATTAGAGCATGGTTGCTTGAGCATTTGATATTGGTCTATGACTCCTTCAACATTCATTCGAATCCCTGTACCATTGGTTCTCACTCTTGGTAGCCATATCTGATTCCTTCGAGCTCTAATCACTCCTCGGCTTCCCGAGCACCTACCCAGCCCATTTGGGCACCCTCAGGGCATTTCTTCAAAGGTATTGAAGGATTCTTTTGAGTATTTATTTCAATTTTCAGGGTATAGAAAGGGGCATCCATAGCTCCAACCATTGGAGCTCCCCCATTTCATATCTTGGCTCCTACATGATTAGGCTTGACAAGGCTTTGTGTAGGTTTTCTTTAGGCCCTACTTGAGCCCCTCTTCCACCCCATTAATGCCACATGGACTAGTAGCATACCCAGCAACATCAGCCCAATTTGGGCCAACACGAAGACCTGTAAAAATTTATATTTTACTTCAGCCCTCCCTTGGCACTCATTGATAGCTTGAAAACACTTCATTTGGCACTTAGAAACACTTCCTTGATGCTCGGTATTGGTGGTTATCATTGGCATTGATTTACCTAAGTCCAAGATTGTTTTCCACTATCCATAGGAAACCAAAAATAGTATTACATCAGCACTTTATGTTTATGCTTGCATAGCATTGACATTTGATGCCAGTCTCGAATGGTCCTCGAATGTTAAGGGAATGTATGCCTATTGATTAGCCATCATGTGGAGCTGATTTAATGGCCTAAAATACTCAATTTTACACATTAAATCACTATTGTAAACTCCAAGACTAAATATTATTTAGTCACTTTATGCTTTGCCTATTGGTCATGGGTGCTTCCTGGGTGTTTAATATGACTATTGGGATGCAAATGAAGGTTGGAAAATGCTTTGGATGGTTCCAAAATGTATTTTGAGCCTTGTTTGAGCTCCGTATTGATTGGCATTTACTTGGCATTGGTCTACACTAGCATGCTTTGTGACAGAGGTTATACCCATGGTCTATGTATGACCCATTGGTACATGCTTGATGCTTATGTTACTTACACATGCTAGTTACATTGTTTGGACTTGAATGCTACTGGAGCTTCATATGGGCTTGACTTTGGATATTCTAGAGCTTATTTTGGTCTTGCTTTGGCTCATTAGAGATTGATTGGGATTGTCTTCATGACATTGGATGCTATCATTGGATACTTGACCGCTCATATGCTCTGGATGTCTTATTGATGTATGATCTTGGATACTCCATTACTAGTGCTCTTACATGCTTTATTTGAGCTTATTTGCTTGACACTTATGACTTTTGTGCCAATGGGAGTGTCTTTGTACGCTTATCAGACATTGAGCAATTCGAGTTATGCATGTTGAGCTTTTGGATCTTTGAGACCGAGATCTCCTCGTGGATGATGTATGGTTGATATACTTTGGTCCATGTAGATGTACTTCGGCTGATTCGGCTTTATATTCACTGAGCAGACACTGACTTGTGTCAGGTCTTGGCAATGATATAGTCAAACCAAATGGCATGACTAACAACTCGTATAGTCCAAATGTCGTACGAAAAGCTGTCTTATGAATATTTTCAAGTGCTATCTATATCTGGTGATAGCCGCTCTTGAGATCAATGCGACTAAAGATACTAGCCCCTTGCAACTTATCCAATATATCATCTATCCTTGGGATAGGAAAACGATTCTTGATTGTGATCTTGTTCAAAGATCTGTAGTCTATGCACATACAGAAAGAACCGTCTTTCTTTTGAACAAGTAAGATTGGAGAGCAGTATGGAGAAGAGCTAGGTTGAACTAACCCTTTTTCCAACAATTCGTTTACTTGTGTTAGGATCTCCTCTTGCTGACTTGCACTTTCTCGATAAGGCCGTTGGTTAGGTGGTAAACTGCCTGGGATAAGAGCAATTGTATGATCTTCCAGGTGCTTAGGAGGTAACTCTCTTGGGAGTGAATCACTAAAACAATCTTCATATTGTTTAATAAAATCATGTCTAGCTTGATCAATTAAAGAGAGAGGTTGATATACTTCATGTTGGTAAGCAGGATGATGGGGATGCTTTTAAAGTGGATGGCAATCTTTATGCAAAGAAAAAGAAGAAAATTGGAAAAATATGGTTGAGGAGTAGGTCTATATCACAAGAGAAGAAGCAAGATGCTAATCTTGATGCTCGGAATCATCTTGACAATGTCTTTGGTGATCAGCAAGGTGAATGAAGGTTCAGCAGAAATACCTTCGGTTTTACCTAGTTCTAGGATGCATGATGATCAATTTGATAGTCTTTCTGATGCTGTTGGAGTCATGTAGAAACTCACGGCATACTTTCAGGATTATGATAAGTGGACCGCTCGGACTACTGTTCAGATTACTGATATGCAAGTTCAGTTGGCTGCCAGGCAGAAGGCCATTGAGGACTTGAGTCAAAAGCTGTAGCACAAGCAATCAGAGTATGATGCATTAGAATTCGATCTTAGGGGTAAAATTGCATATATGCAACAGATGTTGGATAAAAATAAAATACATGTTGCACTTTTTGAAAAATGGACTAGTGAACTTAAGACTTTAAATGCTTGGAGGAGATACAATCTTTTATGGGGAAACATGTTCAACTTCAGGTTGATTATCAAATGTTTTTGGAGAGATTTCAGCCGTTGAAGGAAGTTGAAAAGCAAATTTTGAGCAATGTTGAAGTTGAAGTGGATGCTTCAGCGATATTGAAATCTGACTTTGAAGATATTAGAAATGCGTTGGTGAATGATGTCAAACTTGCATCGCAAATGGTTGCAGATAGGTTTGAAGGCATGATTTCTCGGCCTTATCATATGCTTAAGAATGTCTTTGTGTCCGCAAATTATGAGGATGCCATGCATGAGAGAGAGGCTTTGAAATTGAAAGTGGAGGAATTGGAGACAAAATGCATGGATGTCAATGCAAAATCGGAGAAGGCTTTGGATGCAAAGAGAGAAAGTGAAGAGCATGTAGCTTCTTTGTTGCAGCATAGAGATTTTTTGGTCTGATGAGCATGATTCTATCATTTAGGAGGTGGTTTATACACTTTATTAGGATTTTTCGGTCATGGATCATGGGATGGTTCAGAATCATGATGTTGGTGCTATGGCATGTTCGATATCTTCATGCACAGACATCATTCCCTATACTCCTAGATCTTTCTAGCTATTACTTTGGATGTAGTTTCGTTTTGTTCATGATATATTTTGTTCATCCCACTAACTCGTAGAACCAATTATGCAACTGCATAAGAGGATTATGAGTATCCTAGAGGGGCTCTACTCATGATAGCTCAGTGTGGCTTGTCAAGGGGTGCAAGGCCTCTGGCAAGGCATAATTGTGTTCTCTAAGTACTTCTTCATCATATTTAGTTTCCATATATTTAGTTAGCTATCTACATGCTTGTGGGTTCGAGTCATGACTGGCCCAGTTATCCATGGGCTGTGCCAGGTGTTAGGACTTGAACTTCACTGTCTATTTAGTACTATTTCATACCTTAGTATTAGTATGCATGTAGTCTTCTAGATCAGCATATGTAAAGCAATCCTTATACTTCATATGATGTGTCGCTTGAAAGTCAGGGCGCACGTCAAAAACGTCGGGTAGCTGTATTTGAGCAATTGATTCTTGACAACCTCCATGTCTCATAAGGTTAGGTATATACTATGTGCTTCGTAGTCCACAATGCATGTGGTTGCACACTTGAAAGGTCTTCCAAGCAAGACTTCCTTTCCCATATCTTCTCGATTTGAAGCACATAAAACACTAAGGGCATGCTTTTAGTCTCAACAATCAAGAGAATTTTGCATCATCCTAAGAGGGAATAGGCTGGTCCTCCATGTTGTTTGATAATTGTATTGGTTGGGACGAGTTCAGGTTGTTCGATCTTAGTCCATACCTCATAGGTCAAGATGTTGTAATCTAAACCTTCGTCTATGAGATGAGCTTTCACTTGGCAATTAGTTTGACCCTAAGATATGTAGGAGGAATTAGCTCTTCATCTTTTGGGTTAGTGTTTATGGCTTAGACCTTTCATATATTAGGCATGGTAGACCTAGTTAGGGTACTACATGAAACCTTGCATGTTGGACAATCATGCTATATGTGAGTGATACTACACTCAATGCATCTAAGGTCAGCCCTTGGAAATTTATCTATCACTATCTGGTCTACTAGCTTTGGCCTAGGCTCTTGTGTTACTAGCTCTGGCAACATGTGAATCGATAGATGGATGGGAATCTTTACTCGTTTGTGTTTACTCATTAGGTTTTAGGACTTTACCCCCAACAACCTCCCACTTAAAGGTTGTTATGGCCTTTCAACATGCCATAATAGCCACGAAACATCATTCTGCATGAATACATAATAGTGATCAGTAAAGGAACTTCCTGAATGTATTTCTAGCCATCAACACTACATTATGTTCAAGAAATACATTCAAACACAAAGCAAACATCATACTTAGCAACATAGAATTGATGTTCATAAATTGCGACACTGTTTTCTATCACCATAATCATTATTGATTAAACAACGTGAAAGAGAATAACACCAACACTCAAGAGACAATCAAAAGATAATGGGATCAAACATCAGCAGCCATTTCTAGGTGCTACACATAGTCATATTCCATTCATGATCAGTACTTTCAACAAAGGGGACCTTGTCTCTTCTCTAGAGAAGGGCAAGAAGCTTAACTCAGAGTCAGATCAAATGCCTAGAGAGGACAGATATAGAGTAAACATGAGCTTAGATCTTTGTTGTTCCACTGTGGTGGTTCTGGTTTGATCCAATGACACTTGAGTCCACAATTCCAAAAGAGCAACCACTTGAAGTTGCTGCTACTCCATAAGAGGAACTCGTAGTGTCCAAAAAGACCTCAAGTAAGGGGGAAAAGCTAGAGCCAAAGCAGCCACTTCCATGTTAGGTTGCTCAAGTTGAAATGAAAAGTCCAAGGATAGATGAGATAAAGCCCTCAAGGGTTGATAAGCGATAACCCTGGGTTGTTTCTGGTTCTTCGAAACCACCAAAATCTCCTCAAAACCAAGAACCTTTGTCACCCAAACCAAAACAAAAAATCTGGCAATAGCAGCCTAGTGTAGCTTCTCAATCTAAGGAAAAGAATTCACAAGGGACAACTCCAAAAACATCAAAAGAGTGACGACCTCCCTCTATGAGTGTTGTCACAAACAAATTTGGAAATACCAAGACCATGAATACTTCCACTGAGTTCGAGGATCCAAGTGCAAAATCATCTATGATTGTCACGATTGATCACTCCACTAAATCAAAAGTTACTACTTTTAATTTTGAGATGAAACCCATACAATCAGAGCCCTTGGTTGTGACTAAGACTATTACTTCACGTGAAGAACAAGTCTCTAGTACTTTAGTCTCACACAAGGATATATAATCTAGTGCAGAGAGCATAATGAGCCCTTTGATTCACAAGTCATATTCTTCTTGACCAAAGGCTCCAATACACTTGAAATTAGCTAAATGATTGATCATTGAGATGTTAGAAAAGAGGGGACAACATAGAGATCAATCAAAAGCTACAAGTTCTCAAGAACTAGATGAAACACTCTTGACTTCACTTGCCTGTGCATTTGTTCATACTAACCTTGGAATTTAGACTGTTAAGTATCAAAAACTCTTAGAAAAGTCTTTGACATGGTCAGAGCAATCACAAATTTACTGGATTTACCCAGCTATCATGGGAGAAGTTATAAAGCAAATGACCAAGGTAGAGCAGCAGAAGCATCGCTTAATTTCTATGTTTTACACTGGGAAGCACACAACAAGTTGGGAAGATATTGGAGCATTGCCGCACCTAATGACAATTGTTGAGCAAAGAAAGGCACTTTGGGCTTTGATGCATGATCCTACATATGTTGCTCCTACATCTCTCCGAGTGCTTGCACTTGTCCATGGTGTCAATATTTCTAAGATGACTAAACTTGATCCCTTGTGTGACAAACTTCTTTTAGAGGAAGAGCTACACATTGCAAGTCGATTAGGACAATGAGACATGATAACCAATGTCACTAGGTATATCTTTTGTCTCACCCATGATCCACAACTTCTTGATGAGCATGCTTCATTAGAATGAAATCCTACTTTCTATGAATGGTGTATTCCAAGGTTGCATGATACAACACCAAATCTTATATCTAGTTCTAGTACTACAATGACTGAATCTTCATCCAATGATGTGAAGTAGAGTGATGTACATAAACCTTCTCCTAAACCCCTAGACACAGTGGTTGGAAGAGGTATGCTTGGGACTCCAGATCCTAGGCCCAATGCCACTCATGTCCCTACTAGCTCACCCCACTAGTTAGTCCCAATTGAGCCAATTGAACCTCGGGATGCTCCAAAGGAGGTTGTTGAGACACATATCTCGATCAACCCTACTAATCCTAACCATCCTTCTATCATCAAGCCTTTGCTAGTATGTCAACCATTGAGTACCATGGCTGCTCATTTGGCAAAGAAATTCAACTCCTCTAAAACAAAATGCTTACTCCAATTTGAGGCCATATACACTACTTATGCCAAGTTGTTTGCAATGATTGATTTAGGCCTTGCTGATGATGAGGCAGTTTAGGTTGCTTCTCAATGGCATTCCACTTTGGAGGACAATGAATATCTTTTCAATAAAAATCTCTTGATTCGGGAGGAATATGTTAGGACTCTCCCTCAAGAGCACTTGCTATCATATTGATTTATTCCTTCTTATGCTTCTGTGACCAAAATCCAAGACCAATCAATACTTGATGAGCTTGAGCAGAATCGTCATTCCTCAAGTCCATCCTTGCAAAAGTGGTTTTCTTATCGACTTGAGATTGGTTGCGATGGTAGTCATCTTAAGACCACATCTGAGCAATGCTGTACAGTCAGTATACTTCAAGTTCACCCAACTTACTGTGAGACCACTTCACTGCACTCTATCATCCTAGCTTAGAATCTCGCCTTGCCACGAAAGTTGATATATCACCCATTACTTGACAAGATTTTGATTGAAGAGGAACTACACATTGCTAGTCACTTTGTAGGACCCTCTTTGTTTGGTGATCTGATTATCTACATTTGTGAACTGGTTGCCAAACCACTTGACTTGGATGCTTTTGTCCAATGGGAGTATAATCCGAATTTCTATGACTGGTTGTAGATTACTAAATCTTTTTCCTTTTTACTCTTAGTTTCTTTGTACATATTTTTCTTTAGCTCAATTTTTTACATTGACAAGAGCAAAATCCCTCCGACTTTAGAAACAATGCTACATCTTATGTGAGGACAAAAAATAAAAACAAGACGTACAAGCTCAAACCCTTTTGCTCCTCATGTGATGGTGAAACTGAAAGAAGATTTATTTATTTTTCATAATTCTTTCTATCTTTTTCCCTTTAATCCACTACATGGTACTCTCAAAGTTTCACCAAGTGAATGTAAGAAAACAATAGGTGACAAAGAAATGCAATGAGTCTCAAGGCTTGAAGACAATATCATTGGCAATAGAAGATTCCTATGAATATCCTGCATTGCAACAACATTAACAACTTGAAGCTAACACTAGCATTAGAGCCTTCCTAAATATCTCAAGCTCAAGAGGCATCACGTCAAGACATCAAAGGCCAATCAAGACAACGAGTTTGTCTTAAAGCCTCATTGAAGAAACACAGAACTTAAAGAACTCAACAATGAGGTTCCCATTTCTTCAATGACAACATACCTTGACTACATCATCCAATGGTCATCTACTTCCTTAGTAGCCGTTGCAAATTACTTCATCAATGGGCATACCAGTCTTCATTGCCAAGTTCAAGTTCTTCTTCAACAACAACTTCATCAACAATGTGGCAATGTGCTTCAATATCCAGGATCAATATTCAAATCTTCATTGTAGGCACCTCAATGCACCAATCATCTTATACGCCAAGTTTTATTCTTTATAGTCAGCCTTTTGATCTCATACTTGCATTTCTCCTTGTAAGGAAGCATACCTTATTGCATATCACTATTGCTACTTGACTTTCCAAAAGAAAAAAAGAAGAAGAACAAAAAGAGAAAAGAAAAAAAAAAGAGTGAAAAAAAATTAGAGGCAAAAAAAAGAAAAATAAAAAAGCACTCACATGCACTGCACCGCACCTAGGGGTCCTCAAGTTGAATGCATTTAGTGGCTTCGATCGGCTGGCTCCATCTCTAACCCCCTAGTTCTTTTCCCATTTTCCCGCACATTTACTTAGGGCATATCAAGGTCATGACATACCTAGGAAGTCTCGGCTTGCCTAGATTAGACTTGTCTCCCTGAGTCACCTACACATTTCATCCCTACATTTGATTTATCTAGTGTCATCAATCCTCACTTCCCAATACAGTGGAAAAGGTTCTTCAACATAAAGCCAACCATTGCATCAACTACCATGTGTAGTTGATCCTGCAAAGACCCATGTTCTTCAAGAGTTTATTGGATTGGACACCTACTAACACCTTTTCCCTCAGCCACGTCAATTTTTTCCATCATCATCTATTCAAGCTTCTTTTCTTCATCAAGCATCATCATCAATAGAAGCACCCATGGAGAAGTCTTCTAACTATGTATTAGACTATGTAAGCACGTGCACTCACTTAGTATTTGCACCATAATCTATTCACAGTTTTGGGTCCTCACAAGTGTGGGACAACACTTCATGCTTGCCTAGATTTTGACCCATCTCCCAAACCAACATCATTATTTGTCTTTTGCATGAACAACAGACTAACACTTTCCCCTAGGGACTGATTGCACGAGAGGTTTTACTTTGCAGGTTCAAAGTTTGTGGAGAATCATGCATCATCACTGCTACATCAACATCAAATCTCCCATCTTCTGCAATATCCTAATCATTTTCCATGACCATTCAAGCTATCTTCTCATTAGAAGGACTAGTTTAGTGGTTCTTCAGCAACACTTAGTTCTACAAGATTTGTCACCAACAACAACATCAGCCACCATCTACCATAGCATGAGCAACATTCTCTATCCTAACCACAGTAGAACGAATCTTATCTTCCTCGATAGCCACAGTTCTTCATCAACTATATTCATTACTCCTCCTTCAAGCTTACTTCATCGACTATTCTTCATCAGCTATATTCATTACTCCTCCATCAAGCTTACTTCACCGATTGTTCCCAACATTCTGCGTCTTCAGTGCAAGCTATTGCATGCTACCTCTACGACGTGAGTGCCATGGGACTAGCACTTGTCTAGGGGGGAAATAATGTTAATGGTATTTTGAGAAGGTTGCAAAAAGCATAAGTGTCGGCTACTATTTTGGACTATAGACATCATCATATTATCATGGATGTATTATTTTGTGAGAGTCGGGCTTATTCCTGTGCAGATTGTATTTATCACCCAAAGTTATATTTGTCGCACCCGTAAGTGTTATGTGGGTTGTACACATGAAATTGTGATTAGATTAGCATAGGCTTGGTCTATTTAGGCTAATGTTGAAGCATACAATGATGTTTGACTAGCCTAGAACCCACTAAGTGGATAGGATGCCCAAGAGAAGGTGCAAACCCTAATTCACAGTTGTGGAAACCCTAAACACAAAAGGGGCACAAACCAGGGACATCATCATATTATCATGGATGTATTATTTTGTGAGTGCTAGGCTCATTTCCGTGCATATTGTATTTATCACCTGCAGTTGTATTTTTGGCACCCACAAGTATTGTGTGGGTTGCACACATGGAATTGTGATTAGATTAGCATAGGCTTGGTCTATTTAGGCTAAGGTTGAAGCATGCAATGATGTTTGACCAGCCTAGATCCCATTAAGTGGGTAGGATACCCAAGAGAGGGTGCAAACCCTAAATGCAAAAGGGGCGTAAACCCTAAACACAAAAGGGACGCAAATCCTAAATGCAAAACGCAAACCCTAACCCTAATTCTTGGTCTATATAACGATGGGAGGTCTTAGTTGTATTGACCCTTTTAGCATATCCATGTTGTGGAAGCTCTATCAATGTGACTACTCAAGCCTTCTATTCTATCTTTCCATTCTATCATCTTGCTTCCATTGCATTGAAAGTGACTGAGAGGGAGAGAGAGTGAGAGGTGTGTTGAGTGAGGGACTGAGGGAAGGTGAAGCTCTTTGTCATCTTCATGCTTTTCTCTTTGTCTCTACTAGCTCTTTGACTTGTTGGTGTGCTTGGTGGTGGATACGAAGGAGCGACAGGATTAGATCGTATTGATCGTGGTTGTGCAACCATCTTTGAGCCTTTGAGTCATCAAATACAAGAAGGTAAGTTAGGTGAGTCCACTACAACTCAAGCTAGTCTTGTGTTCTTGCTTTCTTGGATTGGAAAGGAGGATGCTTGGTTAGTTAGAGTGGAGTTGAGAGATTATCACTAAAGTGAGTTGCATCTTCTGAAACAATAAAAGTCCCATCCAAAGTCCCAACTATTGGTGCGTTTGGGTCAACACTTACCAAACTCTATGTACGTGCTTGTGGATTTTTATTTTTGTCGTACCAAGATGATTCAATGACATATGAGCTTTACAAGAGCAACAAAATACCAAGGAGGAGGGGGCTAAAGGATGCACTAGGTGAGTTTGTGTGCTTGTGATGGCCCCAAAATAAAGGAGCTTAGAAGATGGGTAGGAAGAAGCATGTGCAAACAAGATCATCATCACATCAACTGAAGTCCAAGCACTCTCCTTGTGCTTAAAAGTGCATTTGGTACAATAAACCAGGGATGTGAAAACAAATATACAATATGGTCCTTATGGATACCCTAGGACTCAAGTAGATAGATAACAATATACCTAGAAGGAAATTATGGAGAGAAGCGCCCCCCCCCCCCCCCCCCCCCAATGACAAGACTAGTCCTTGCATGATAAGGTATCTTAAGATTAGCTAAAGTATTTTTTTCTAGCAATGATAGAATGATTATTTAATAGGCATAAATGACCCTATCATTATAAAAATTTCTTGATGAAATATTATATTAAATACCTGGGTTTCCTTAAATAGGTTATCATTGAAGGGATATTAGATTAAATACTTAGCCTTCCTTGAGAAGGAAAGATCGATAGATTAAGTAGCAATAAGCTATCCAAGTGAATTTAAAAGGGAGAGCTAAGATTGACAATGTTGACTAATCTTGATGTTGCTTTAATAAACCCATTTCATCAAGTCCTTATTGAAGAGTACCCTGCCACGAACATCAAGAAGCTCGAACCGGCCAAGAGAGGTTGCAAATATGCTTGCTGGCCACAAAAACCTACAAGAAGACTCTCTTCTTCACCAAAAAACTATCTCTCAAAATAGACAAGAGAGAAGGCATGCAAAATTTTGAGAAATGCTTCCATCCTCACTCTATTTCCAAGCACAAGAGAAAGACATAAAAACAAGAAGGCAAGTGTTGTGCCAAAATGAGAGAGGGAGAAATGAAGTGTGAGAGGAGAAGATACAGGGAAAGGGGGTTGCAACCACCCACCTCCCCAAATCACCTTACAAACCTCTTTCTTTTCGTTTCTTGAAGTGATTTATTAAAATTGCTTACATTTTGCCAAGGTCTAAAAACCTCTCATTTTGAGAATGGGACAAAAGGTGTTTGACCTTTCCTTTTCCTTCAACATTTTTTAGTGGTTGCTTTGGACCCACATATTTACATTGCTTCATAAATGAATTTTGACAAGAGGTACAAAAGCAAAATGAATTTTTACAAAAGATGTTTCCATGTTGAGCACATTTTTGTACATTTATTTGCACATATTTCCTAGTTATCACTTATACTTATGGGAAGGATTATCTAAGAAGAATAACATTTTTTAACTAAGAATGGTAATTTCTTAGAAATACTTAGCATTATACTTACTAGGAAGCTTTAACACTAGTATTGTAGCAAAAAAGTCACTTTCGTGGCATTTTAGATCATCTATAAAAGATTCCATTTCTCATCCATGAGAAAGATTAAAAATTTTGATTTTAGGAAAATGTAACTAATACAAGATAATAGTTGAAAAAAAAAATGAAAGGATCAAAACAAGCTAGGAAGTGTATATTTGTATGTTCACCATTGAGAATATTTTTGCCAAAAATCAAGAACTTTTAGTATTTCTAATTGAAATTATCTAAAAAAATTTATCAAGCTAAAAATTTCATGAAAATACTTTGATATATATAGTATGCATTCTCATTCAAAGATTTGCAAATTAGATAAAGATTTTTAACTTTTTAAAGAGGTCCAAATAGTGTTGTTGAGTATTATTCTGATAAATTTTTGTGCACTTTTGAAAATCCATTCGTGCACTTTTAAAAATCTAATTTTTGTAGAAAATAAAATTTCACTTGAAATGTACTTTAAATATGCACATGTTATTTGAAATATATTAAAATAGAACCTAAGCCACTAGTTTTCCCTTATCCTCTCCTCCTCTCTACTTGAAGAGACTAATCATTGACTGCCAGGCTGATACAATCTTATTATTGATGCTAGAGCTTTGCATAGTGAGCCAAGAGGTGGAGAGCAAGATATCATGCCATTTAATGTTTGGCTAGACCTTGCTATACATTTTAGAGGCTAAGATCCAATTTGAGGCCAAAATGGTGGACCAAGGCTGTCTCTCTGTTATCCTCTTTAGAAGTGAAATTGAAAATCTCTAGCCCCACTCCTTGAGAGGCTCCAAACTCAGACCACCTTTACCAATTAGAGCAATGACCTTACCCCATGGAATTGCAAGCCATCCTTTGGCCTCCCCATATGACCATAGTACCTTTCTAAAAAGGGTCTCAATCATGTCCTAGTTTGCCTTAGCAAATGGCAAGATAGAAGTGGTAAAAATCATAATAGAAAAAAGCTCGTCTTCAAGAGCACTAATCTACCAACAAGTTCAATTGTAAAAGGAGGTTGTGGCTTGTAGCCATTTTGTGGTGAATTACAAGACTAGTATTAAAGATAAAGATTAGTTAAGGTAGGTTAGTTTGACAAGAATTTAGGAATCTATATATGTAAATGACTTCCTTCTAAGATCCTCTATTAAAAAGGTCTTCCCCATGACTCTTAAATAAGTTGTAATATCAAATCCCCTATAACTCTAACAAGAGGTTAGGACTAAAGTGAATCTAAGACATCCATAGATCATCAAAATGAATGTAGGAAAAATTGAAGCTCCAAGGAGGAGACTATACTCAACTAAGGATACTGCAATAATCCCTAAGATTGATAGTTTCTTCAAAGAAATATATTAGGCCTCCAAGAAGTTTATGGAAATATAGACAAGTTAAGCAAAACCTCATGATAGAGGGAATGGTACCTAGAATAAATTTTGATGCATAAGTTATGTTTCACAAAAGACTATTTGAATGATCCATTATTTAAAAAATAAACTTAAAAATGGCCCTTAAAAATATTACAATTTAAGCGGTGGGCCTTTTGGGTTGTCCAATAGAAAGGGAGGATGGTGACATCCATGGAGGGTAAATCTTCTTTCTCTAAATCTTAGGTTTTTAATTAAAAAAGGGATAGCATGGGATTAAAAAAAGGGAGAACTAATAGTGTGCAGTTTTGAGTTTCTCTAATTTCATATTTTCCTCCCCTTTTTGGGTAAAATTTTAAATTTTTTTCTCTCTTACAAAATTAGTTTCGTGTAAAAATTGACTAATAGACTAGTTTTCCTCTTTTCTTCATTTTGATAAATTTTCATCTCCATTAAACCTCTCACGAGAGTAATTAGGGCCCCCTTAACCCTACAAAATTTTCTCATTGTAGCTCTAGAATTTGGACAAAACACATGTGCTTATCTCTTTGTGCATTTTCTCTTATCTGCTATTTTTTCAATAGGGTTTGATATAGTTTCTAATTGTTGTTATTTTTTAATTGTAAAGAGACTTTTAAAAGCAAGAGGCACATGTGCTTCTCTCTCTCTCTCTCTCTCTCTCTCTCTCTCTATCTCTATCTCTCTCTCTCTATTGTTTCTATTTTCTATTGCCTTTTCAGCAGAGATTGATGTTGATTCTAGCTGTTGTTGTCTTCTTACAAAGTTCATTTAGAGCAAGAAGTATAGATGTTAATCTCTCTCTCTCTCTCTCTCTCTCTCTCTCTCTCTCTCTCTCTCTCTCTCTCTCTCTCTCTCATTTTCCTTTTCTACTATGTTTTCAATATAATATGATGTTGATTCTACCCTTTGTTGTTTTATTGCAAATATCATTTTGAGCTAGATTGTATAAGTGCTCATCTCTCTCTCTCTCTCTCTCTCTCTCTCTCTCTCTCTCTCTCTCTCTCTCTCTCTCTCTCTCTCTCTCATTTTCTACTTTTATTAAATTATACATTTAAGTTAATTCTAACTCTTGCTAATGTCCTTTTGCAAAGATCAATTTGGGCAAGGTTTCATAGGTGCTCATTGCTTTCTATTTTCCACTTACTAACACACTCTCTTTTTTTCTCTCTGGGTTTTCCATTTTTTGCTATCTTTACAATAGGGTTTTATGCTAGCTCTAACATTAGGATTGATTGTTTTTGTAGCACTCAACACAAGGTAGAGCAAATACTCTATAGCTCAACTTATGTAAGAAGCTGGGAATACTTAGAATGCTAATGATATGCCATGTCACATTGACACTGGTATATAAGGAGAGAAGTTGTAATTTTTCACATCTTTTTGACATATCAATACATTTACAATCTTTCTCTCCCTTCTTGCTCCAAGCTTCCATGGCTTCTTCATCTTTCCTGTCTTTCTCTCTCCAATTCTAGCCTTTCTCTCTCCTCGTTACTCTATTTCTCTCTCTTCCTGCAGTCTTTCTCTCTCCTCTTTCTCTCTCCCTAGTTCTCTCTCTGACAAGTGGTATCAGAGCTTCAGTCTTTGATCCATTATTTTCTTCCATTTTCACTCTCATTTTCCTATTTCAAAACCAATTTCAGACAAAAATGGTACAAGACAGTGACTAGTGGAGTGCTGCAGGACAACTACAGTTAGCAATGACTACATCGGGAGATATCCAAGGTTAGATATGGCAGGTAAAGGCTTAAATGGCTGGACGTCATCAAATTTTATGCAAAAATGAAGGTAACTAGGGTAAAGGATGGTTAACCGGGCTTAGTTTGAGAACAAACTGTGGTTACTTTGAAAAGAGGGGTTTCTCTTTCCCCTTTCCTGGAAATTCCTGCATGTTTCATGGAGATTCAGCCCCAAGATCTACTCATATCTCTCTTACCTCAGATCTTCTTGACCAAAATCTATCTGGAATAGATCCATGACTTCAAGAGCTTCAGATTGAGCATAAGATTGCTCAAGATTGGGCAGCATACAGGCCAGAAACAGCCCCAAAAATTGTGGCGCAATTTTCGTGCTGATTCCAGCCCTGCCCTGCTCCAAGCTTGCTTCCCCTCAGCCTTGGCACTCTTCTTCATCCATTCCAGGCATTAATCTTCAGCCACATTGAGATTCTCAGCAACATTTGAAGACTCCTCAGCTCACTTGAACCCTAGGTGAACAGTCCATGGGCAGCCATGAAAGCTTCAGCCCAAGCTTCCAATTCTGGACAATTTCTTGAAGATTCTTCATCCTTTTGGCCCGTGGAATCATTTTAGCAAGGATTTTTCAACAAATTGCAAGGATTAAGCATGGGAGGGCTTAAGATTGAAGATCAAGAGCTTCTATGGAGCAAAAATTTGGGGGAAACGGGTTTAATGCTTCAATTTCAAGCATTTGAAGCTTCAAGATTGGTCTCTACCATCAGATAAGCAAGCTTCATGGATTATTTTGCTAACATTGGACAACCGGGAGCCCTATCGAGCATTTGCCAAGTTATTTTCAGCCATGTCAAGGTATTTCTCTTCAATTTTTAATCTCTCTCATTAATCCAATTGCTGAGCTTAAGCCATTTGACTGAGAGATTAAAGAATTGAACATTTTCATCAAATTCTCAGTCAACCTTTGCTTGAATTCATCTATTCATGAATGCAATGCTTGCCTAATGCATATTAGCTTCAATCAGTGAATGAAGGGCCTTAATTTGAGATTTCAGTATAACATTTGAATCCTATGGACTGAATACATTGATTGATTCCTTTGCTTACTCTAATCCAATTGATTGGTTGATTCTCTTTTGCCTAAATTGGAAAATTGTAAAGGGTAAGTACTAGCAATCAGTGAGTCACTGAATTGCATAGGTAAAACCCTTCTCCCATCTCAAGTTCTTTTATCTCAATCAATTCCATCTCATGAAAGGCTGAATGAATATTTTTCAAATGCATATCATGCTGATTGCTTAGTACACTAGCCTCTGCCATGTTGATATTCCCACCGAGAAAAAAGGTGGATGGGGAGATAGTGGGACAAAAGAGAGGTGACCCTCCCTCACTATCGAAGATCCCAAAGGGGTGCAACCAACCGACCCGGGGGGAACTTTGCCCACCTCCCGGTGATTCGGAGCCCGTGTAGGGAGCCCGTCCTGCCGTTTTATCCCTCACACAGGTACAGCGAGTGGAGAATTGAAGATTGCAGACTTTCCAACGACTCAAGTACCTACTGAAGTAAAACTGGGTAAAACAAGGCATTTTTAGGTTACCCACAGGGTATTTACAGGTGGATACAGGTACACCCTTTGATACTAAAGTACAGGTGCAGGTACTACAGGGTACCCACAGGTCCCATATACCCCTTTGCAGGGTTTGGTAGCCATTGGAGGTTACTTTCTTGCATTACAGGGTCAAAACAGGGCACTTACAGGTCTAAACAGGGTACAGGACTGGACAGTTCAGACTCTGAAATTCAGTTACAGAATTTTCTATCCTAAACCTGTTATAGCGTGCTATAGCTCATCTCGAAGAGGGCATTGTAAGCTTCGATTCGCACAAAAAAGTTTTGCAATCGGAGTTTTCTAGCCAAAGTTATAGCCGTTTTACTGACAGGGGGTACTGCAGGACTGCACTAGTATGGCAGGGCATAAATGCAAAAATAAGGTCCAGGAGGACTATGCACAGCAAATCAAAGATTCTATGATGGAAAGTACACTTCAAGAGAACCTTGAAGAGCATCAACAAGGAGAGATTAGTATTCTCAATGACGCTTTATGTGCCCATGAACTAAGACATAAGGAACGTCATGAAGCTATTTTGTTAGCAATGGAGCATATGATTTTATCATTTGGTCAAACAAAGTCTACAATGGAACAAATGGTTTTATCTCATGGACAAACGAAGTCTACGCTTGATAAGTTGATGGAATCAACTACCCAAACCAAGGCTTCCATTGATAAATTAATAGAATCCAATGCTCAGCTTATGGCAAAATTTTCTCAATTGATGCCATCGCAAACAGGATCAAAAGAAGCTAATGAGAAGGCTTGTTCAAACAATGACCCTTCAGTCCCACTTCAGCCATCCAACCAAAATGGTTATGGAGATGGAATCATTGGAAGAAGAGGTATTCCCAATAGTCAGTATGAAGTAGGAGAAGCTTCACAAAGGCATGATGACTATTTGGGCAGTTTGAACGGCGCCAATACTCAAGCTTTTGGACTGCATACTCAGCATTCTAGGGGTGCTTTACCAACATGAAGATTACAGGGTAATTCTCAGCCACCTGTTGGAATATTTCAATCTCATTTTGGGGGTTCTGTACTTAGAAATTCCGATCAGCCAGTTTTGGGACAGCAACCTTTCCATGATAGAGAATTCAAGGATAAAATTGTTTTATCCAAATTCAATGGCCAGTCATCTTCACCATCAGAATTAGAGGAATGGACTTCTAAGATGGAGTCTTATTTTGACATATTTCCTAAAACTGATGACATGAAGATACATTTTGCCTCCCTCCACTTAGAAGGATTTGCTCACACTTGGTGGAGGTATATCAAGAAAGAGAATGTACTTATTGAGAATTGGGAAGCTTTCAAGGCACTTATGGCTGAAGTCTTTGTTTCACCTCTTGAAAAAGAGAAGTTAGAACGAAGATGGTATAACTTGGAACAAAGGAGCCTAAGTGTAAGAGAATATACAAACCAATTCCTCAACTTGACCATGTACATGGAAAACATCAGTGATGAGGCCAAGTTACACAAGTTCATGTATGGTTTAGAACCATCCTTGTTAGCTGATGTTATGGCGCAGAATCCTACTTCACTTTTCAAAGCTATTGAGCTTGCAGAGCGCTTTGGAAGGAAGTATAGGAAAGAGTCTTCATTTCAGCCAAGTTATAGACAGCCAATGACTGTTTTAAAGCAAGGGCAAGTTGGTAACAATTATGGCAGCAATCATATGCCTAGTGGGAGCTTACGGATACCAACTTATCCTCCATTTAATGCTTCTAGGCTTCAAGGCAATTTCAGGACAGCAAACAGTCCAAAGGTTGAATTTAAGCAAGGTGACAATAAGCCTAAGTCTACTTCAGCCAATACAAATTCCAGAAATATTCCCATGGATCTTTACAAGGAAAGAAAGGACAAAGGCTTATGCTTCAAGTGTGGAGAAAAGTATACTCCTGACCATGCTTCAAAGTGTGTATACAAAAATGCCAAGCCAAAAATTCAGAGTATGCTAGTTCTTGAGGACCTTGAAAATGACATAGATGAAGTTAATGCAATCCCAATCAATGCTGAAAATGAAGATTTCGAGGATGATGGTGGACAGGAGTACTTCTATGATCCATCTGACTCTTTTCCTTTTGATCCAGGTGGTGATATCCCATTTGATCCTGGTGGATTTTGTAATGAGTT
Source organism: Lygodium microphyllum (assembly GCF_053477565.2). NCBI lineage: Eukaryota > Viridiplantae > Streptophyta > Polypodiopsida > Schizaeales > Lygodiaceae > Lygodium > Lygodium microphyllum. The sequence goes on from NC_141142.1 coordinate 11,981,916, forward strand.
GCCTGCTACCACTAATTGTTCTATCTCTATGGATGCTTGGATGGGATCTAAGAACCCTAATACACTTCGTATGAAGGGAAGCATATGTGGAAAGCCAGTGTTCATCCTGATAGATAGTGGCAGTACCCACAGTTTTGTCAATAAATCCATTTTGTACAAGTTGAATTGTGTTCCCACCGACTTACAACAGCCCATTAGAGTACAAGTGGCTAATGGTGAAAAGGAAATCAGCACACAGATTTGTCCACAGGTTTCTTTGCAGATGGCTGAAAATTTTGAAGTCAAAGTAAACCTGATCACTTTGGAAATGGGGCCCATAGATATTGTACTTGGTTGTGACTGGTTGATGACCTTAGGCAGGATTACTATGGATTTCTCACAGTTATATATGGAGTTTTTCTCCAATGGACAGCTCATCCGTTTACAGGGGATCCCTAGTACATCTGATTTTCAGCTTATCACCATTCAACAACTCAAGAAAGAGTACAAGAAGCGCTCACAGATATTTGTATTACATTTGAACAAAGAAACACAGGATCAGCCCAATAATTCAGCAAACCATCCAGCCTTGACAGCTCTTCTTGAGGAGTATAGAGATTTATTTGAAGTACCTACTTCATTGCCTCCTAAGAGAGCGGTGGATCACCCCATTGATTTGGAACCCAACTCAAAGACGATCAATAAGCCACCTTATAGACTATCAAAATGTGAACGAGAGGAAGTAGCCAAGCAAATCAAAGAGCTTCTTGAAATGGGATTCATTGAACCAAGTTCTTCACCGTATGCATCCCCAGTCCTGTTAGTCAAAAAGAAAGATGGATCTTTCAGAATGTGCATTGACTACAGGGATCTTAACAAGATAACAGTGAAGAACAGGTATCCTATACCCAGGATAGATGATTTGCTTGATGAGCTTAAGGGGGCTCGATTCTTCACGAAGATTGATTTGAGATCAGGGTATCATCAGATTCGCATGAGAGAGGGTGATGAGGTCAAGACTGCTTTTAGGACTGATCGTGGGCTTTACCATTTCTTGGTGATGCCATTCGGCCTTACAAACGCTCCAGCTACCTTTCAAAGCCTGATGAATAAGATTCTACAACCTTTCCTCTTTCAGTTTGTCTTGGTGTTCTTCGACGACATTTTGATCTACAGCAAGACTTTTCAGGATCATTTGTCGCATATGAGGAAGGTTTTTGATGTGTTGAGACATCATAGGCTTTTTGCTAAGGAGAAGAAGTGTTCTTTCATGCAGACTGAAGTGGAATACTTGGGACATATAGTCAGTGAAAAAGGAATACAGGCTGATCCCAAGAAGGTGCAATGCATAAAAGATTGGCCAACGCCTACTACTACTACCTCTCTTAGAGGATTTCTTGGTTTATCTTCATTCTATCGTAGATTTATAAAGCATTATGCGGCAATTGCAGCCCCTTTAACTGACAGGTTGAAGAAAGAGGCTTTCTTTTGGGATTCTCTTGCAGATAGCAGCTTCAACCAGTTAAAGGAATTACTTACCTCCGCTCCTATTCTTGTATGCCCGGATTTCTCTAAAGAGTTTACTATACAATGTGATGCTAGTGGCCGTGGCATTGGGGCTGTTTTGCTTCAGGAGCATGGAGTAATTGCATTTGAAAGCCGTAAGCTTACTGATAAGGAGATGGCCATGAATGTTTATGATCAGGAAATGTTGGCTATTTTGCATGCAATCAAGAAATGGCACCATTACTTATATGGCAGCCGATTCAGAGTACATAGTGATCATCGCGTACTCAAGTATTTCCTTACTCAGTCAAATCTTACTCCAAAGCAACGACGATGGGTAGCAACATTACAAAATTATGACTTTGACATCACTCATACAAGGGGCAAAGATAACATAGTGGCTGATTCTCTCTCTCGTATGTGGGCCTGCAAAGTATCAGCCATGACGGAATTACATAGTGATTGGATTGAAGAGCTACAAGAGGCATATCTCTTAGACGAGGAATTCAGCCAAATCTTTCAGAAATTACAGCAAGGTCTTATGGAAGAAAACTCGCACTACCAGCTTAAAAATGGTCTTATTTGGTGGAAGGGCAAGATTGTTATTCCCTCTACTTCTTCTTTCAAGTGAAAAATTATGGAGGAGATGCATTCTTTGCCTTTAGCTGGACACTTGGGAGTTTTCAAGACTTATGACAGGATGAGCAAGAGCTTTTATTGGAAAGGACTGTGGAAAGATGTCAAGGACTTCGTTATGAAGTGTATGCCTTGTCAGCAAAATAAGGATAGCACCCATAAGCCAGGGGGTTTATTGCAGCCATTGCCTATTCCTACGGGTAAATGAACTCATATTACTATGGACTTTATCACTAGCTTACATACTACCAAGAAGGGGTGGAATAGTATTTATGTGGTGGTTGACAGACTCACCAAAGCAGCTCATTTTATCCCAACAAAAATTCAGTTTACTGCTTCTCAGGTGGCCAACCAGTTTATGGAGCATATTTTCAGATTGCATGGATTACCGCAGGTGATTGTCCATGATAGGGACTCAAAGTTTATGAGTAACTTTTGGCAAGCGGTATTTACATCTATGGGTACCAAGTTGGCTCCATCTATGGCTTATCATCCCCAAACTGATGGACAGACAGAGAGAGTTAATAAATGGTTGGAGACTTATCTTCGCCATTTTTGCTATGATGTCCAAACCTCATGGGATTCTTGGTTACACCTGGCTGAGTTTGCTTATAATAATTCCACTCATGCGAGCATAGGAGTTTCACCCTTTGAGGCTTTGTATGGTTACAAGGTGCCCCTACCCACAGTCATTTTTAACGAAAAGATCAACCCTCATGGGAAGGAAGAGTTGGATAGAATGCAGACCCTTCTTCAGCAATGCAAGGTGAATCTAAGGAAGGCTCAAGATTAGATGAAGATGTATGCTGATGAGAAGAGGAGGCCTTTAGAGTTCCAAGAAGGAGAGCTGGTTTTGTTGAAGGTGCCCAAATCCAAGTATTTTACATTGAAAGATGGATCCAGTAATAAGCTTGCCCACAGATTCTACGGCCCTTACAGGATCCTTAAGCGGATTGGAGATTTGGCATACAGACTAGAGCTTCCCTCTTCTACAAAAATTCATAACGTCTTCCATGTTAGTCAGCTCAAGCCCTATTATGGTGATCCAGTGGATTTAGTTGATGAGCTGCCACCTATTGATGAAGATGGTATCGTTCAGTACATCCCAGAGGCTGTTATAGGTCAGCGTGAAAAGAAGCTTCGATCACGTTCTATTGTGGAATATTTGATTAAATGGAGAGGTTTACCCTCTGAAGAGGCTTCTTGGAGACCTGATTCAATATTGGATGAGTATCCATACTTGAAGGATACATTGGTGGCTGAAGCCTATTGCTTATCGAGCTAGTATTGGTGCAGACTGGTTCAGGACAGCACGCTGTTTTAGAACAGTTTTTATCGTACTTCATTTTCAGAATTGAGCTATCTACATGAGCTTAAAGTACTCTTCAAGAGCTTCGTTTTGATATGTGGTACACCTCATTTGGACACTTCTATCAAAAGTTATGGCTGATTTAGTCCAGCAGGGACTGTTATTTCAGCAAGCTGTCTACTTTCTTTTGGAACTATTTGTTGAAGATTCTATGGCTCAATGGCTTCTAAAGTTCTTCAAATCATGTATATAGCAGGGTCCACTTTCCGTACTTCAAATTCAGTCCTTGTAATGATAAATTCTTCACTCATTCCCTATTTGTAAAGCTGTAAAACAGAGTAGTACTCTGTTCCATCCATCTTTTCTTTAGCTCTTTCTAGTTTTGTTTTTTGGGACAAAAACATTTGGGAAGGGATGGATTGTAAGAAGCTGGGAATACTTAGAATGCTAATGATATGCCATGTCACATTGACACTGGTATATAAGGAGAGAAGTTGTAATTTTTCACATCTTTTTGACATATCAATACATTTACAATCTTTCTCTCCCTTCTTGCTCCAAGCTTCCATGGCTTCTTCATCTTTCCTATCTTTCTCTCTCCAATTCTAGTCTTTCTCTCTCCTCGTCACTCTATTTCTCTCTCTTCCTGCAGTCTTTCTCTCTCCTCTGCAGTCTTTCTCTCTCCTCTTTCTCTCTCCCTAGTTCTCTCTCTGACAACTTACAAGTAAATTTACTATATTTTGCGGTGCCAAAATTTATGTATTTGATTAGTTATTATTTTGTTAAGTTGGGATTGATGTTTTCTTTTGTCTATCATGTACAATGGATTTTGAATGAACATCAATTCAATCTTGTCTTCAACAAATTAGCTTATAGCTAAATTCACCCTAATTTGTGTTACTTTAATTCATGCAATTGACTAGCTATTTTTCATCAAGAGAAATTTCTCATTTGAATAATTCAATCATGATTGCTTTTTCATATAAATGATTTTGAATAAGTTTTGATTGTCATAATTTTAGAATCAACTTCTCTTACATTAAACAATAGAGTAGTACATATGTTTTATATTATAAGCATTTTTTTCTCTTTTGTGTTGGGAGAATTTATATTAGTGATTAGTTTTTTTGGTTATTATTGAGGTGATATGTTTTTGTAACATATAGATGCTATGCAAGGTTTAGCTAAATTACATAACTCTTGATCCATTATTTTGTTGTGGTAGTAACTCCTTTGCATTAGACGATATGGATTTTCTAGAAGTCGAGGTTTAGAATTCCTATGATGTGTTGATCCTACATGTCCATTTGGATCTCCATGCCATTATGCTATGATCCATGTAACTCTTGTATCATGTTATCTATATGACACACAATGTGCCTTAGTCATATAATATCTCAGGTATCAATCCAAAGTGCCTATTTGGATTTGCATACCATGGTGTTGCCATCCTTGTAACAACTACTTTCTAATACCCACATATAAATACGGTATATGGAGTCAAATCAGACTCTATTTATTATAATGAAACTTCTTTCTGTGGAATTCTCTAAGTATTCTTGTACTATTCTTTCCATTCTATTTCATGTAAATAGTATGATAAAAAAAGACACCTTGAAATTGAATCTCCACTTTTTATTAATGTACATACCTATATGCATTGTGAAATCAATGTTTGTATTTGGTTATAAAAGTGTGAATATTGCTTAATGCCATAGTTTAATTTGCATGACATGTTGGCAATTATTGGTCAGACATAAAATGCTTACTATTTAGGGCTTAACACATGCTTCTTTACATGTATTTCTTAGGTTATGAAACCTAATAGAAGAATGAGCATTCTCTTGATAGAAGTACAACAGGAAAGATGATGAAGGAAATTGGATCATTGATATGTATTGTCGCTCATCTTGAGTACATGTGTCCAAATATGAAGAAAGATTCACGGTGAAAGTATCTACAATTTAGATGTATCGAAGTACAAAAATGGTAAATTTTAGCTCTCATATAAAGAAAGGTGAATTCTCACCTTATAATAGAGGCATTGGTACAATAAAAATTTATGCAAAAACAAATACATATTGCACCCACTATAACCATTCAACAAAATGTTACAACTTGCAAATAAATCTTTATAGCACACTAAAAATGAGTAATTTTATTATATCTATATAACTAATTTTCTTGTATTTATAGAGGTATACCTTGCAGATTACTATGAGTGGCGAAATTTTGAGAATTTCATAGGTTTTTTTATGTGTTACCACATCGAAATTGGTAGATTACTTTTTGAGGGGCATACAATGAATCAAGTTGTAGAGGACCTTGTTATTTTCTATGACTCCAAGTACATATTGTCCAAGGGGGATCAGGCAATATAAAACCCTTGAATCTATGCATGTATCAAATCTCAATAGTATAGAATGGCCATTGTGTGTAGTAGTAGCGATATATTTGCACATGTGTAGCACAAAAAATTTAGACATATTGTAAAAGAGACAATTCTCACATTAAATAAAAATAACTGGAAAATACAGGAATACACCAAATTTTCCAAAGAAACCATAGCCAAGGTGGCTAGGCATGAAAATGTATTGCCATGAATGGCTGAGAATCAAAGATGAATGCTGCAACAAGATACTCACCTCTTGTTATAGTGGACATAAGTACACACCACTATGATAGGTGGGAGGAATGATCCCTCGATCTTGTATTCTTCAAAATGGCAAAAAGATCCCTCACAAGTTACATCTCCACCTTTTATACCAAACCCTCACATATCGTAGACTAAGGTATTTTATGCTTTATTACAAGCCATCCCAGTTAAGAAGAGCTTTGTCCTCAAAGCTGAATTGGGAACAAATTATAAGGATGATTACAAGGATAGCTTAAAGCATATATAATCATGTTGAAGTAGACCCCAATGTCGATGAAGAATCAAGAAGTCGATGAAGAAATGACCATGTAAATGGAACACACTGCTATAAGCTATCCAAAACAAGCTATATATAAAATTGGCCATATCTTGAGCTAGAAATGTCTAATTTTCATGTGCTATATATAGAAATGTAGAGGACAACATGTAATATCCAAGCATACCTTCAAAATCAAATTTTGATGAAGATAAAGCAATTAACTTTCCAACATAAAATTATTACAGTAAGTTGTTTATTGTTCTGTTCATGAACTGTTCATGAAGATATAGAAATGTAGAGGACAACATGTAATATCCAGCCATACCTTCAAAATCAAATTTTGATGAAGATAAAGCAATTAACTTTCCAACATGAAATTATTACAGTAAGTTGTTTACTGTTCTGTTCATGAACTGTCCTCTAGTAAAAGCCATGGAAATTCCTCCAAGTATGATGCTTGTTACCAACAAGATTCTTCAATAGGAAAACCTTTCCATTTGATAAGGTATTCGACAATAATTCAGTTCCTTAGAACCTTCTTCCTCTTACTAATAATATTTTCGGGCTCATAGATGATCAAATCATCATCATCCAAGGGAGGGAGTTCTTCAAGAACTTGAATTTGGGGATCAACATACTTTTTAAGCTGAGACACATGAAAAACATTATGAATTCTTGTGCTTGAAGGTAAATCAAGCTGATAAGCAAGATCTCCAACTCGTTTGACAATGCGGTAAGGTGGTATAAAATCTATGAGCAAGTTTATTGTGCCCTCCTTTGAGAGAAGCATATCGTGACTTGGAAACCTTCAAGAATACCCAATGATCTTCCTCAAATTTCACATGTCATCTTTTCTCATCCACATAGTCTTTCATGGTCTCTTGAGCTTTCCAAATATTATCCTTGCATTGCTTCATAAGAGCCTCCAACTTTTCTAACTCCTCACGAGCTTGTATAATCCTTAACATCCTACCAAATACCCTTTCAATAGAAGCTTTAATGGATGTTGTTGAATATTTTAAATAACCCATGATGGGCCACTAAATGTGAAAAATGCATCTCATGCAAAATATAGTCTTTGAAAGAGGATTGTGGTGTCAAGTAGACTCTACCATGATACCATAAAAGGTTGTTGTGCCAATTGAAATGGGATACTCTTCTCCTTTACCTTGCTGAAATTCCTTCATCATCTTTGATGCTTGCTCATCAAACAAATATTCTTCTTTGATGTCATGAATCTAATCCTTATGTACAATTGAAATTGAAGATATAGAACATGCCCACATACGTGATAAAGCATTCACCACAACATTAAATTTTCCAGTCATGTAGGATATTTTATAATCATCATAGCTTTGAAGAGTAGCTAGCCACCTCCTTTGTTTAGGGGACAAATTTGGTTGAGAAAGTAAGTATTTCAACATACGGTGATCGCTCTTTACCTTGAAATGGTTGCCATATATATAGTGATGCCACTTTTTGATAACATGCAAATTACCAATATCTCTTGTTCATAGACATGTAGTTGATGCTCCTTGTTATCAAGCTTGTGACTTTCATAGGCTATAACTCCATGGTCTTGATACAAAACAACCCCAACTCCTCTTTCACTAGCATTCACACATATAATGAATTCCTTAAAGAAATCCGAGCATACAAGAATAGGTGCTGAAACTAATAGAGATTTCAGCTCTTGTCGGCTATGGAGTCCCAAAAGAAAGCTTCTTTCTTTAGCTTATTAGTCAAAGGAGCCGCCACATGAGCATAATTTTTTTATAAATCTCTTATAAAATGAGGACAATCCAAGGAAACCCCTCAAGGAAGTAGAATTCATAGGAGTGGGCCACAATCTTTGATATATTTCACCTTATTAGGATCCACATGAATGCCTTGCTCTCCCACAATGTGACCCAAGTATTTCACTTCATCTTTCATGAAAGAACACTTTAACATTTTGGCAAAGAGTGTGTGTCTTCTTAATGTGTCAAAGACCTCTCGCACATGCATCAAATGATCATCCTTAGATTTGCTATAAATGAGGATATCATCCAAATATACAAGGACTGTTTTGAATTAGAAAGGCTGCAATATCTTATTCATGAGTGCTTGAAAAGTAACGGCCGCATTTGAAATGTATTTTTTTAACTATGGAGTTTGCTTCCACATAAAATATATTTTTCTCTTCACTTTCATCTTCATCTGGCTCATTGATAATGACAAAGTTAAGCTTGCTATTTTTGGATTTGCATTTCAGTCTATGGTCTTGTGTCCACTTTTGTCCGCACTTAAAACATAACCCTTTGGCCCTCATGTCTATTATTTGATCATTTGAAAGGACCTTACTGTAAGTATTGTTTTGAGATCCTTTTGTGTATTTTCAGCCCTCACAAAGCTTTGTTTTGCTTCTACCATTGGCTTATAACCATTTTCTCCACTTGGTTTTAATCCATAGACCATTGGATATGTAGGCAACTTGTTGTAATTATTGTTGTAAGTACTAGTTCCCTTGCTTTCTTGCCTGTAAACATCCCTTTACTAGTTGAAATGTGCTCCAACCTTTGAAGGCTGATTAGGTAATGAATACCTTGCACTTTTTGGCTGAACCCCTATTGAGTTTCTTCTATATTTGTGCCCATACCTTTCGGTATACAAAATAGCTTCATGAATTGTCTTGGGTTGCATTGCACCAACTTCCAAAGAGAAGGCTGAATCTAAACCAAAGATGTATTTTTTTAACTTGGCTAAATCATCAATCCCTTCAATGTACATAGAAAGATTAAGGAACATATTAGAATAATCACAAATGGACATGCCCCTTTATTGAAGACTATACCATCTTCTTTGCAATCTTTATTTCTCCATTGGAGAGACAAGCACTTTCAACATTGTTAAGAACTTCAAATCCTCCCAAGAAGCAAAAGTGTGACCAACTCTTTGCATATATCTCCACCATATATGCGTATAGCCTTCGAGATGGAGTGCCACAAAATAGAACTTGGCTTCATCATGGCAATAAAAAAGTGTGAAGTACATCTCTAATTTGTTTACCCATTCTTCCCACTCCGTTGAAGATGCATTATCTCCCTTGAAGTTGAAAGTGGTAATCTTTTCTTTGTACTTTTCATTATAAGTTCACTGGAAATTGTTGGAGTGTTGCCCAAAAGATGATTGTCTCCAAGAATCTCTACTCATTGAATCTATTTCGAAAGATTTTGGTCTACAATTATTACCACCATGATTTGGTTATCCTAATCCAAAAGAATGATGTTGTCCATTAGTGGACTAACCATGAAATGACTTATCTTTGTTGGTAATATCATGAAATGACATTCTTACATCAAATCTTCGACTCTTATCATTAAATCTCTATTCATTGAATCTCTTTCGAAAGATTTTGGTCTAGAATTATTACCACCATGATTTGGTTATCCTAATCCAAAAGAATGATGTTTTCCATTAGTGGATTGACCATGAAATGACTTATATTTGTTGGTAATATCATGAAATGATATTCTTACATCGAATCTTCTACTCATTCATCTTGTTGGTCATGATTGAGGGCTTCATTAGTGTTGTTTTGATCAATGATATATTCTCTAATGTCTTATTCAACGATCTCCATGACTTGATCTTTTCTTTTGTTTTTGGCCATTATGGATAGGTGATATCAAAGATAACTATATGGAAGGAAACGGTCAATATCTTGCTTAGTATTGCACCAATGCTAATGGTTTCTTGATCCAAAGGAAGCTTATATAGTAAGGATACTCTAGATTTAGCAAGATCTCATTTTGCAATAGGGTAAATGGTTGAAATGAACTCAAACATTGCACCCCTAACAGCCTGTCTAAGTGTAGTCCCACTAGATCCCTTGTTAGAAAATTTGCTATAACTTTTGCTCTTGGAGTCCAATTACTGAAATTTCTAATTCAAATCAAGGTTTGATATCTCCTCTTCAAAAAAAGCTATCAAGCTCCCAAATTAAATCATGATAAAAATTCTTGTAATAGAAACCGTGAACTTGTCATGTAAATTCTTGCAACTTGTAAACACCTTATAGAAGCCTTGTTTCACCCTAAAATGGATCCTATAGTACTTATAGACCCCCAAATAACTAATAGACTTGTGATGGGCTGTAGGGCACCTATAGGTATCTAGAAAACACCTGCAAGTGATTGGTACTTGTTGGAAAGACTTGTAAATATATTCAAAGATGTCACAAACTACCCTGTTTGGTACCACAAGCCTTCATATCTTCATCCACTCTTTTCCAAGTGGACTTCCATGGTCCACTACCTATGGTAAGGGATAAAATGGCAGGATGGGCACCTAAATAGGGTATGAAACTCCGAAAGGTGTGCAAAATTCCTTCCGGGCCAGGTTATGTACCCCTATGGAGTCCTAAATAGCAAAGGAGGGTCACCTCTCTATTGTCTTGCTATCTCGTTCAACTTTGACCTTTTTCCTCAGTCAAAATACACATGGCAAAGCTAATCAAATGATGATATGCATGGTTGAATCAAAATTTTGCTATTTTATGATATGCAAGAATTGGTATGAAATAGGGCTAAAAATGAAATAATTAAGGAATACCTATAGCAATAACTCACTGCTTTATAATTTTATAACACTTACCACTTGATTTTACTCTCAACCAATTTGTAGTTAATCACATCAAGCAATCAAGGTTAGAATTAGGCATAAAGTTTCCAACAAATGGAAGAGATTATTAACAATTGACTTCTGACTTTTATTGAGAAGAATAAAAATAATTCATCGTAACATAATTCAACCCTAAGTTGGGTCTATATGCATTCAAATGGTAATTCTTAAATGGGATTACTCTTAATTCTCCGTTTTCAACAATTAGATGGCTTAAGAAATTGGATATTAAAGAGATTAAGAGTAAAATTTAGAAATAAATATTTCATTGTTGGAGTAGATGATTATGGAAGCTCCAATTACCATTTGATACTTGAAATTCTTGATCTCCCGCTTGATGTAGCCAAGAATATCCTCAAATTACAATTCCCATGATAAATATGTAACTTATAGACTCCAGTTTTTCCTTCAAGAAAGCTCTAATATCCAAAAGCTTGATAGAAGTAATCCTTTTAGCCCAAATATAGTTGGAAATTTAAAAGGGAATCAATGATGAGCATCTAAAAGGATAGAAGACTTCAATCCTTGATAGAGAACTCTTCCATTGAAGCACGTAAGCTTGCATATGTTGCCCATACACTTGCAATGCCAAGAAGAAGCCCTATTCTTGTAATATTAAAGCGAGACCATCAATTCTTGACAAAATCTTGTGCATAGAAGCCTTAGGAGGCATTAAGAACCAAAAGCCCCATGATTCCATCCTTTAAAGTCTAAAATTTTTGAAGAATCAAATGGCTGCTCTATTTTGACTCAATTCAAGAGAAGAAGTGCTCTAATCTTGCAAGAAATCTTCAATGTCTGTTCAATGAGTGCTGAAGAAGCTCAAGGAGGCTTGATAAATAAAATCCCTTTGATATTTTGAAGAAATTTCAAAGAAAACTCAATGCTGTCATAAATTTGCCATAGCTAGGTTTGGGAGGTCAAGAAAAGAGAATGGAAAATGGAACTAAATACTAGATGGAGCTTGAATGGCCTTTGTGAAAGCTTGGATTAGCCATAGCTAATAGTCATTTTCTTGAAATTTTTCATGGAGAAGGGGGAGTGTGTTCAGCGCAAACAATACAAACACCTCCTCTTGTACTCGAAAATAAAAAGTACCTAAGCTATACAATAAGCTACTCTATATGAAGCTTAATGCTTAGAGAAACATGCTTTGGTGTCTCATTAGGGAATAAAGATCATTGAAGGAAGATAGAAGCCATGGATCTTGGAGAAAAGCTTGAGAAGAGGAGAGAGAAAGTCTCCTCAAAAGTAACTCTTCTTTTACCTCATTTAGTCAATGTAGGTTATCCTTTTGTCCAAGAAGACTCCAAAATGACTTCAAAATAGACCATGACCTGCTAAAATGGCCTTGAGCCCGCCATTTCTCCTTCTAGACTTCTTCAAAATCCACCAACTTGGTCTCAACTTGCTGAAGAACACTTCCACTAGTCACAATTTAAACTATGTAGACCTTGTGACCAAATTTTGGCCTCTCTGTTACTCTGTAACCATGCTGTGACTAGATTCCCATGAAAATGACTTACCACATGGATTAAAATCCATGCTTTGATACCAATGTAAAATAGCTAGTTCTTACAACAAGCCAAATAATAGGAAATTCATGAAATACACCATACTTGCAAAGAAATACAAGAAATGCACCATGTTTGTAAGGAAGACATAGCCAAGGTAGCTAGGTATGAAATAATATTGCCATGGAAGGCTGAGAATCATAGATGGATGCTGCAATATGAATACTCACATCATGTCAAGGTGGGACATGGTATGCACCCCCATATCTTGGTGGCTAAGAGCATACATCCTCTTAGTTAGTGGAAGGAAGGATCCTCAAAGTATATATTGCTTGAAAATGGCAAAAAGATCCCTCACATGTTACATCTCCACCTTTTATACTTAACCCTAGCCTACTCTAAACTAAGGTGACTTATGCTTTATTACATTGTATCTATATATATTTTGGCATGATTTATTGTTCCCTTGTTTTTGTTTTGTTGTATGATTCTTGCTTTTTTTACTTATTTTGTTTGGTGTGGCCATAGTTTGTTTTCTTGTTATATGTAGGTCATTGCAATTGCTTGTGAAATAGTTTTCTTTGCAAGATTGATGAATTTGCACTTCTTTTCCTAGATTCTTCGTATAAAGATTCCTAAAAATGTCAAAATGTATCTATCAGTTTAGAGGATACTTGATGTGTAATCAGTTGAGCATGAAGAAAGAAGGAGAATGAAGATGATGATGAAGAAAAAGTCATGAGCCTCCATATCTCTCGTCATTGCCCCTTTCGTTGTGCATCTTTTTTTACTCTTATCATTTGGTATCAGAGTGGAAGTGCGAGATCGAAAGCTTGGATCAAGAAGCGTGTCAAATTGAGGTTTATATTGAGTTGAAAGCTTGTTATCTGCCATTAAATCAGGTACTAATCTTCAAATAATCCACCCAAAATAGGTACATCAGATTGTAGAGCCATTAGGGCTCTGATTTTGAGCATTGGTGCTCAATCATAGATTTTCACTTTTTCGAGTAATATTGTACTGTGCTCAAGCAAGTTTTAAATTGCCATGAAATGTGGTTTTCATCATCCTCAATTTGGAGTACACTATTATTCCCATTTGATTGTGGTATCTTTACTTTCCTTAGCCGTATAGCCAAGTAGTCTTCAATACAGTGCAACCTCCCTAGACCTAATTATGGCTAGTTAATATAATCAAGTGCAACCATGTTCAACATTAAAGGTGTGATTTTGGCCTTGGATTTTCAAAATTTTCATTGGTATGCAAGTAGTTGTAGGGCTCCTAGTAGAGTTACCCCAAGAAGTATGTATTTGAGAGTGGTTCTCCAATAGGCTTGCTTGATACACATGATGCTTGTTGGCAATTCCAATTACACAATGGCCTAAGCCTATCAAAATTTCCTATGTGTTGATAAGGTGGATTGAGTGAGATCCCTTGCTCAAAAGTTTTCAATATATTACTAGACAATCAAAAAGTCCCCTAGTGATCAATGCTCCCAATGGCTACGATCACTTAGGAGGGTATATCATGTACTTGTGTGGTTCCTAATCTCTCCTATAAGTGATGCAGTGGATTGGAGCTCTAATATTGTTGTCAAGTTTACCTAGCTTGACGAGGCAAGTAACCCTTTCTCTCAAGAAGTCTACATAGTATGGATTAGGATCTCTCGTGTGAAGGTGTTGGATTATTTAAGTCAATGTAAGTCTTAAGTAAGTCTCATGTAAGACTTATGTATGTCTCCCCTCCAAAGTTTAGGATTTGTCATGGTGATCTTTTATTACCTTTCCCTTTGTTGTTGTGTTGTCATAGCTTCTAGGCACTCATGTTTGCTTAAGCTGTAGAAAGGCACAAATCCCACTCTCTCACTGAATTTTAATATTCCTTCACAATCTAGCTAATTCCTTTGAATGTATTCATTGGCTATGAATAGTAGCTCACATGGGTTATGGAAATGATCCTTTAGATATGCAATTCTCCTTCTTTCCTTGTCTATCCTTAAGAGCATCTTGGATTCCTCTTGTGATGAGTAGTTATGCTTCCTTAGGTTCATTGAACCTTCTTAGTGGATAGCCTAATTATTACTCTTTCCCTTATGTCCTCTATGCTTGTGGTCCTTATTTAAATCCTTTGATTAGTCCACGTGAGGCAAGGGTATTGATACCAAGATTGTGCAGTCATCGGCTCAAATGGCTAAGCCGACAACAATTATTACTTGATGATTGAACAAAATAGATGCTTGATTGTCTCCTTTTGTGATTAGTGGGGGCCTTTTAGGTGAAATTGAGTTCCACTTAGTAGCTTAGCGATTACGATGCTTTGAGGGATGTAAGAAGCTTGTCAACCAAAGAGCATGACTTTGGGGTTTGAGTGGTGTGGTCTAGCTCCTAGCATTTCCTAGACACATCACATGTTTCATCCAAACTTTTGAGAGCCACTTGAAGTTTCGAGGCCTTACCCAAGGTTTTTGTAGTAGTCCAATGAGGCAAGAAACTCAAGATGTTTGGTTCCTCGAATTGGATGCAGATAGAGTTGTGGTAGTTGAATCTTAGATAATGGATTTCTTAGATAATGGATTGTTCCTACCCCTATCAACTTATGAAGTCTCAACATAAGGTTCAAGCCCTAGCTACATGCTAGATCTTACGATTTTATGATCTCAGCATGTTTAATTGACTAGAGTTCTGGCTTAGTGTGGCCATGGTTACTTGATTGTTCCCTTTGCCTGTGTGCATGGTAGCTTAGTGTGGTCATGGTTATGCAAGTTTTCCCTTTGCCTGTGTGTGTGGTTGGTGTTTTGAAAAGTTTCAAGGTGGTTACTCGATTGTTCCCTTTGCCTGAGTTACTCTTTCAACTTGTGTAAGCTCACATGTATTTACCTTATACTTAGTGCTCACACACCTATACATTGTAGGTGGCAATGGCCCATCACTGTCATATTTATTCCTTATTCTTTACTAGGCATGTCACAAGTTGTGATTATTGAAAGTTTCCACACATTGGTTGCTCTGTCTTGACCAAGCCTCCATAGCTATTTCTCTTTCTTTTTCTTGTGCTCTTCTCTCTCCTTTCAATTGTATTAGAGTGGGCCCTCGAGAAGCTTCAACCATTCCACTTCAGCTCAGGCAAGAGAGCTTCAACACTAGCTTCCATAATAGCCATGTCTTCAATTATTTGAGGTAAAGATTTGCTCCCTACCTTCCCTAGTTTGTTCATGAGGTCTTGGAGGACTTTTTGTTAATGCCAAGTGACCTAGGAGGGTTAGGAGCAACAAGAGAAGGCCTTCTACAATAAATAGCTCACATTTTTATGTGTTTTCAAGAGCCTATTCTACTCCTCCTGCATCATATATTTTGCTCTAGCCCTTCTTCTTGATCTTTGCTCAGCTACTATTGGGCACTTCTTTTGGCACATTTGGCTCCATATTTAGAATCATTCAAGGAAGAAATAATTAACCATTTATTGCCATTTGTGGATAGACCTGTTGTTCATAGTTTGAAACAACGAGGTTCTGAATATTTATGTTGCATTGATGCTTATTTATTGACATCAAGCTTTTGAATATTTATGCTTCATTGAGATTTTAATGTTGGGGTGATATATTGATGCTTAGGGATACTATAGGATTGATTAGAGCTCATTTTGCTTAGCCATTGGAAGGATCTCTCTTGTCATAAATAGTGGATATTAAGCACATGCTTTGAATGTCAATGCAATCTATGCTTACATACCATCTAGGAATGCTTTTTGATCATATGTATGCTGACATTGCTGATCATGTATGGATATGCTCTCCTTTGAGACTTGAGCTTTGATTCTAAGCTCTCTTACATTCATATTTGCAGAGCTTGCATGGTCGAATGAATTTTATTCATAGGCTTGGATGCTTATGCTATTTACATGATCCTTGATGTATTATTTGGCATCTTTGGGCTTTTGGGTGCAATGACATGTATATATTGAGCTTGATTTGCTCTTGGATACTCAAGTTTGCTTCTAGTGGAAGAACTTTAAGATTTTATTGCAAAGCTTAGCTTTTAGAGAGCATAGGAGTCTCATATATATATGCTCATTAGTTTATGCAAACATTGTCTTTGCAATTACTCGTCAGTGTGGGTTGATTTTCATTTGATTTTTTAGTTACCTAGTACTTTCTCCTATCAAAAGGGTTGTTAGTTATGAATACATACTTTGTTATGTATTGAGCTTTAGTATTCATGACTAGTAAGTTGATTATAGCTTGGTAGATCTCTCTATTGCTTGGATATCTCTTATGCACAATTAGCTCATGTACTTCATTGCCCCTTGGTTCAAGATGCATCTATGTATGTAACACTTTTCTACTTCTCCGATAGTATTTAGTACTTGGAGTAGTATGCTCTTCATTGATTACTACTAGTTGCATTGAAAGTCCAATTGTTATCCCAACTATCCTGGTAGTGGGAGCTTTTTTTTCGGGGTATTTGCTTATGATTGAGTTCTCAATTAGTGTAGTTTTATGGACAGCATTGTTGTACTTCATCTTTGAGCTATTTTATTGAGGGTAGTTACTTGTTTAGGTGCCTCTATTTTTTGGACAATAGTACATTACTTTGGACTCCTCCTTTTGCATACATTTTTGGCTTAGTTTTGGGATTGTTGGACTAGAATTACTATATCCCATATTCTTTTTATTCTACAATCAGTATGGCAGATGCTTCTAGTGATAGCATTGTCTTTAATATTAAGTTAGATGGCAATAATTTTAACTATTGAGATACACAGATTTGGCAAGTCTTGGTTCAAAAGAACTAGGTTATGCCATTGAAATGCAAAGGCATAAAGCCGTAAGACTTTGATATTGATTCTTAGGACAAACTTAATGGGTTACATAAGTCTATGATTATTTTGTCTACAAGTCTATTTTAATGTCATTGAGGCTATTGGTGGTGCATGGCAATTGTGGGAAAAGATATGTGATATTCATTGTCTATTTTAATATCATTGAGCCTATTGGTGGTGCATGATAGTTATGGGAAAAGATAAAGTAAAGTATGGCTTCGTAGTTATACTGGCTCAAGAAGCTTGTGGACCTTTGTATGAAGAAAGAAACTCCTATGTCTACTCATTTGAATTAGTTTCATTCTGTTTCCGGTCAACTTACATCATATAATATTATTTTTTACAATAATAATAATTATATATTCTTGCTTATCACTTTTTCTTAGTCATGGGACACATTTCATATTGTGATAAGCACTAATACTCCTAAGGGAGGCTTTACCCACTCAAATGTAGAGGGAGATTTACTCACAAAAGATGTTAACATGAAGAATATGGATGCATCCCACACCTCTCATGTTGTCATAGTTCAAGGCTAGCGTGATGTTTCTAAGCAGTGATGCTGCCATGGTAGAGATCCACAATAGAATAGGTCTAAGTCTAGATCTTGTGGTAAGACTCATAGTAAATCTTATGGTCCTAAGCCTTCACTTGCATGCTAATGCCTACTATGTACTCAATATTGCCAAACACCTATTGTCTGTTAGTAAGCTTACTTTTGATATCACCTGCATTTCCTTTTACCACACACATTTTCTAATTCACCATATCCTATCCTCCACTCACATGTATTCAGTCTCTTAGCCCAAATATAGTTTTCTTTATCATCTAGGTTGTTATCCACATATAGCCATTGTCTACTCCATTGATATCACTTGCATTTCCTTTTACCACACACATTTTCTAATTCACCATATCCTATCCTCCGCTCGCATGTATTCAGTCTCTTAGCTCAAATATGGTTGTCTTTATCATCTAGGTTGTTATCCACATATAGCTATTGTATTAATCCATTGATGCTATAGAAGCATCCTTTAATTATGCCACACTCCTATCACCTTGCTCATTTTTAATTTAGGCACTATATGCCATATAAGCCATCATCGTCTAGCCACTCATTTCTCCAAACCCAGACGTGCTCAAATTTCTTTATGTTAAGGATGTATTTTTGGAAAACTTTCTAATAAATCATATCCTAAATTTTGAAAAGATACAACACGACCACTCCACATAGTATACTCGAACATTTGTATGATGTCTACCTGGTCCCTTACAAAGAATAATATTTCATTACCTTTATAGATGACTACACTCATTTCACGTGTGTGCCTCTCTTGCAAGATAAAAGCTCCTCCTTTGTCTTAAATCTTTTCCCAAAAATTTCATCATTTTTCACAAAGGTAAGTTGTATCTTAGTAGACCTTCAATTCAATAATGGTGATAAATACATTTCTCAAGAGTTCCAACACTATAACATGAACATGGAATCCAATATTGACCATTCTTGGCAATCTATGACAAAATGGATTGGTTGAGAATAAAAATGCACATTGATTTACGTCGCTTGAACCTCCTTAACGTGGCTCCTCTTACATTTTGGGAGAAAGTTGTTGTTACTACCAAGAGACCTTCTTGCCAATTGTTCACTTGGTATCCCTTCAAGTTTTGTTGGCTATTGCTATTTTCTTCGATCTCAAATTCCACCACCTTGATGTTCACACTACTTTTCTACATGGCGAGTTGTGTGAAGAGAACTATATGCTATAGCCCCCATACTATATTTTTCTCAAGAACATATGTCACATGTTTGTTGGCTTCCTTGCTCTCTCTATGGGATCAAGCAATCACCCTGATGGTGGTTCTGATGTTTCAGCAAGTTCATGATCCAAAATGAATATATTACCCTTAAATCTGAGCCCAAATTTTATATTAAGCATTGCTCTTAGTCCTATCTAATTATTGGCCCTTGATGACATTGCCATCATAAGCTCCATCCACATGCGAGTTTGACAAGTCATACAACAACTATGCATTGCTTTCAATATCCCTAACATTGGTTTTTAGTTTTTCAGGATTTTGACCACGTTCGTAAACTTTACTTTTGGATTAGTCCAAATTCATACATGCCACTAGCTTCAGTTCTATTCATCTTGCTCCAACTCCTATGCCCACCACATGTAAGCTATCATTGGATGATTGCCCCCAAAGTACTACTGAAACGTCAAATATGTGCCAATTTCCATATGGCTCATTAATCAACAAGCTCCACTGCTTGGTTTCTAGTTCTTATCTTGATTTATGCTATGTAGTCAACTTCCTTAGAATGTTCATGCACGACCCCAACCCATTGAAAAAGTTTCATTTGTGTCCCTACTATTTAGAATTTGCATCTAGTGCTGGTATAACCTGTCCTTTCAACCAAACTATGAGTTAACTTACCCACTTGCTTGCTTAGTTTGACTAGGATTGCGGGGAGTATGGATAATCAAATATCTACTTCCGGTTTTGTTTTCATGCTTGTAGGATGTGCAATCATGTGGCAATCTTGAAAACAAACAATAATAACCTTGTCACTAGTGGAAGCCAAATATGTAGCTCTTGCAATGGCAGCCAAAGAAGGAAGCTAGATACAAATGGTGATGGATGAGTTCTAGATTATTTCAAGACATGAATTTAAGATCTATTGCAACAATCTCTCATGTATTTACCTTGCAAGTAGCCTAATGCACTCAGAGAAGACAGAATATGTCAATTTGAAGTTTCACTTCATAAGGGAAATGATCGAAGAAAAGAAATTGAAGCTAGAGCACACTCCCACACATGAAATGTGTGCTAATTTTTTAATGAAGCCTTTATCAATACAACAACATGACAAATGTTGCATTAATGTTAGTTTTCAAAGGACATATTTTAATAGTTGTCCAAATTAAAGGGATATATTGCAATTAACTAATTTAGTACAAGTTTTAATTATCAAAAGACGTAATGATTTGTGAGTTGCTTCCTCATTGAAACATCATATCTTGCATATTCACCCATTTGGGTCTTTCATCAATACATGAGTATACAATTTCTAATTGTGAGCACCACAATTCACTAACATTGAACAACAGTTGTAAGTTCTTGCATGGAACTAGATAAGATGAGCATTTATGAAAAATTTCAATTGTTAAATGAAGCACATAGTAAATTACTCATTAGTAAGGATAATTATTGCAATGATGAACTATTAAGCTTTTGGGATCAGATCTTCAAGGTCATAATCAGCAATGGCAGACATGTCGATAGTGACCTTACCACATAGCCAAATGTTCACACATTGGTTGACTAGGCATGAGGGTCCAAGAAGACTAGGCGCATGGCTTGGAGAAGACTATCAAGTTGGCCTAGTAGATGTCTTGTATTCAATTTGGTAAAAGATGTAGTATTTGTCTTACCATATATCTCCAAGTTGCAACAATATCCCATATGTGGAAAATAAGATATGTGTGCATGTAGAATAGACAAGGGAATGTACATCGGTGAATACTTCTTTCAAAGAGGAGGAAGATGGGTTATATGAAGGTACTATTATTATGGGCAATGATGAAGATGAGAAGGGCTCTTCAAAGTCCCCTTAGTCTTGTAGTATTTCATGATTTTCAAATATTTATCTTGTTAATGAATTTCGTTTGAGTTTATTTTCTTTTGAAGAGGGTTTAGATAGCTCTTATGAGTTTGGTGATAATTTCTGTGATGCTAATGGATTTTTCCATGGTGACTATGGTGATGCTATTAATTTTGGCCATGTTAAGTTGGTTGTTGAATTAGTTAATGATGTTTGTGTGGCTAATGAAAGCAACATTGAGCAGTAATCCAATATACAAGAAGAAGTGGGCACTTTGAATGATGAGTTTTGTGTTGGAAGGATGTTTTTTGATAAGCAAGAATGCAAGGTGGCAGGTCCACATCAGCTTGATATTTGTCTAAGACAAGGCAATGAGAATGAGGGAGCACCCACAATCTCTCCAAGTATTGAAAATAATTTTTCTTGTGAGCCATGTATGCAAGAATCTTGATTGGATGCATGTATTGATGGCAGTGAAAAAGATAAGCTTGACTTGGGTATCTTTTTTGAGACTACTAATCTAATGGAGCATGCACTAGAGGAGATGGAGGAAGATGTTGATGTTATAGAAGAAATTCCCAAGTATGTTGTAGAACAAAAACAACTACAAAGTGATGAGCCTGAGGCATCAGCCCTATTTAATCCTTTTCCTTCCACATTTGAAACTAATTATCCATGCGAGCCATGGATGCAAGGGCCAGTATGGAATGAAGACACGTCTAGTGTTGTGCAAGAGGATGAGGACTTAGGCCTTCTTTCTATAGATACTTATCTTATGGAATATGTGTTAGCACTTATTATGATTCTATGGTTGTGTTACGCAAAACACTAAAAGTTATTTCTCTTGAGGAGCACCAAGTATGTAAAGAGAAAAGTTTTTTCCTAATGTTTGGAAATGTACTTTTGGTAATGTATTTTGCAAGAAAAAGTGTGGTATTCAAGGTGGCAAGGATATGCCAATTTTGATAAGAAGATGGAACAAATAGAGCATGATCAACCCTATCATTTTATGGACAAGGAGATAACCTCAAAAAAAGTAACGATGATTGATGGTCCACTTGTGCAAGTTGGAATGCAAATATATGTTGAGATTTTTTCCAAAAACAATGCTTGGTTTTTTATTTTTGGAAGCATAGAAGGTCATGCAACTCTTAAAAACATGCAAAGGAGCTCAAAGATAAGTCTATGTGTCAACATGATTATGTAGTGGTCTATGAGGGCATCGTTTATGTAGAGCCTTGCTATTTGGAAAGCCCATTGTCAAAGACATATGGTTATGGTTTAGCTACTCATATGCAACCTTCTTCAAGTTTAATTTTGTGCCTTGCATGGCATTGAAAGAATATCATCTTTGTGTTCGACCCATGAACTACAAAGGTTTTCAAAGCCAATCAACATGATAGAAATGATATAATTTTTGTGCTTGGTCTAGGCTAGCCATAGTGCATCATAAATGCATGTAGACTAGGGGGAGGGCTAGATAGGTCACACATTTTTCAGTTGATACTATTCCACCCTCATAAGCATGAAACTCCCCCTAGATGAAGGAACAAAATCAAAGATAGGTACATAAGAATATCTATTAAGTTCTCATTTGCAAAGGTGCCACAATTGGAAACAACTCATAATCTCTAAGCTTAGTAGTAAGACTCCAAGGCCCATGATTATGACAAAAAAAAGATGATATACCTTAATATTTAGGTTAAGAATTGAAGAAAGAAAATTACATGGCACATGATGACTGAATTTCGAGATCTTTTTTATGTGCTTGGGTACACTAGCACTTAATAAATAGTATGCATGAGTGAGACTAAGTCAAAGAAAAGGGAGGAGTATGAGAATTGTAGTAAAAGCATGGTTGCATGAAGCAGTCGATGTTCACAAGAGAAGGGCAAGAAGAGTCATGTTCATCATCAAAACTAGTAGTAGATTAGTGGATATAATTGGGAAAAAAAGAGAGCTTGAAATATATAGGACTTCTACATGAGAAATAATCTACAAGCATGATTTTTGAGGGATGAGTAGTTGTTTTGAGGAGTGGTGCATAGTTATGGGGAGAGGGATTATCTTGAGAGGATGGTGATTATCAAGGTGGCAAGGAAACATAATCATAGGGTTGAGAAGCTTATGTAGATTTTAAAAAAAAACTGCAATCTTGATCATTCTTGGGGGCTATTCTAGCTTAGAACTATTTTGGTCGTAGATTTTGGGCCATGGGATGTAGATGTCATATGTGCTAAGGCTCAACTTAAAGCATGGTCACCTTTTTTATTTGGGGATAGATAATTAGGGGAGTGATTAGATAGGATGGATTCTAGCTTGAGAAGTTCATTTAGAAGAAGAATAAGTGGGTTTCATCAATTGACCACAATACTCATTTGAGAGCTTGCATGTATAAGGAGGAAAGCCTATGTAATTGTTGTAGAAGATAATCCAAACTCGATTGCAGCACACTATGGTTTTTTTAGCTAACAACAAGGAAGTATGAGAATGTGGCAATAACTCAATATACCATAGGAGATTAGAGGAGGTGAAAGTACTAGTTTTTGGAAGCAGGCATGATTTTTAAGGGGGAAAGTGGCTATAATGCAAAAGGCATAGTGTTGTAGGTCTAGCTAGGGGCCAACTAATTGGCTACAAAGGGATATTCTATTGGGAGAGTCAACTAAAGAATTTGCATCAGCAAGTAGCAACATAGGTTGTATGAAGATAGAGCTTTTGGAATTCCAAGTCAAAAAAATCTTTTTAAATCCCCTCAACAAATGCCTTGTGGTTACTTTGAAGTACTAATGGTGGTTAGTGTTGTGATTCATGAGCTCTTCTTAGGGCGATTATATTCACCATTAGTCCACCCATATGATTTCATAGATGATGTAGATAAAATAATATCTTCTTGCTATTGATTAGTAACTTAGTATAAGCTGAAGAAGTCTATGCAATATTGTATCCACTTACATAGAGATATGATACAAAAACCTTTGGGGCCCTTTTTTATTTCATGATGCATATGGGGTCAATGTATTGTGATGCTACATGGTCCTTCCTAAAAACATTTGGGGCAAATGCCTTGATAACGTCCTTTGATGTTGGAAGGACTTCTAAGGTACATAGTGTTTTTTTTATACTTTGTGCGACATTGTTGGTACGTGCTTGCTTACATTGAACTTAGGGACGTTGTTTCCTAGAAAATGAAATATTTGGGATGGTCTTTTGGGCATCTTGAACTAGAGAATTAAGTTGCTTCCTTGGGGATGGTTCTAGGGTGGATCTCTAGGTTGGCTTTATCTTCTTGTAGGTAGTACTAAGATTTTTGAAGGGTTCATAATTTCCATAAGCTGCATTTATTGAGCTATAATAGTGAGCCACATACCCTTATTAGTGCTCCTTGGTTTTCTCTCACTAGGTTGTGCCTAGGGTTTTTCCCTCTTACTGCTTGCAAGAAATGATAGCATGTTTGAGTTTGAAAGAGAGAGAGGGCTGAGATGGTATATGAGTGTACTCATTCGAGAGGGCTAGTCTTAATTGAGAGTACTAGTCATAAGACCAAGGGTGATGGCCAAGATCAAATGAGTGTTGTCAAGGCTGAGGCCTTTTCCATGGGTGGAGATGGTGGAGGTTGAGCTCATCTCCTCATCCTTTGTCAAGTCCTCTATCTTCTTCTCTTCCCTCTCTTATGTGCTACTCTTGAATTAACCTACTTCTCCAAAATACAATAAGGAAACCTTTGAATGGCCCCAAAGGTGAGTTCCAAAAGCTAAATGCAAATCCAAGATAAGCCCCTTGCTTCAAGCTCACAAGCAAGCCCCTTACCTTTCCCATAGGATGTAAACAAAGACAAAAAGTTTAGATCTTTTTATGGGTTTTATCATCTAAGGTTCTTTTACATGGTTGCACTAGTCCCCCCTATTCTAGTTCTAAATCCAAAATTTCGACCAAAATGTTTCCTACTCCATTTTTCCTAACCTATCTCATGCTTGTTTTAGAGCCACTCCTAATCCTTGTAGGGGTTGAACTAGGGTGCAAGGTTGAAGATAGTGCATGATATTGTGCACTAGGATGGTGAGTGTGCTAAGATATGCACATGTGCTAGGATATGTGCATGTGCATGAGGGTTAGTGTGTGCAATGTAACAATTACACTAGGTGCAATGTAGCAAGGTAAAGTGCAATGAGTTCATTGTGATGGGATAGTGTATTGTGTGCATGCACCAGTGCATGTGTGATGTGCAGTATGCACAATACACGTGCATGTATGTGTGCATTGGGCAATGTGCATGTGAGTACACTATGCATGAGTACAATGATTAAAAATTTCAAAAATTAAAACACTAACAATCAGAGAAAGGAATATTTTGACTTATTTAATGTGTGGCAATTGAATGCATTAACTAGTTGCCCTCCACCCATTTTAATCTGTGTGTGTGTGTGTGTGTGTGTGTGTGTGTGTGTGTGTGTGTGAATAGAGTGAGATTAAAAAATCCAAGGTGTCAAGTGCCCCCTTGTGTGTGCACGTATGCACACACACACACACACATTCTCTCTCTCTCTCTCTCTCTCTCTCTCTCTCTCTCTCTCTCTCTCTCTCAATGTGACTACCTAATGAATCAATTATGACACACATGCAAAACTTAATGTTTGAAAGGTATGGTGCAATGAATTCATATCTAGTGTCACATTCACTTCTTCTCTTTGGATTCTTGCTTAGCAACTCCTTCTCTTTTGTGGGAGCTCCTCTTGCTTGGCAACTCTACCATTTTTTTCAGCAAAGCAATCCCCTTTCCTTGTTGTGGATCAGCAGTGGTCAATGGTGGATGGAGTTGTTGAAGGGGTGGTGGTGATGGAGGAAAAGAGAAGATATTTATGTGGAGGAGGAAGAAGTGGTAGGGTGGAGGCAGATGGTGGTTGTTTAGGGGGGAGAGGTAGTGAGGAAAGAGGACATGGTTAGAGGATATGGGGAAGAAGGTGTGATAGAAGGTGTAGGAAAGGGATATGGGGATATAGAGTGGATGTAAAAAAAACAAATTTTGTACCCTTTAGTTTAGGAGAAATAGCTTAATAGGAGCTAGAGTATAAAAGGCAAAAGTGTGCTATTGTAATTATATTTTTAGCACATTTGTAAACTTCTCCATTTTCCTAGGGCTTGAGGGTTCTTTCCTTCCCCAACAACATTGAGGGTGAATACTCAATGCCCACCATAGCAAGAGGTGGATTTCTTGCAACAGCCTCTCACCCATGATTATTATTGTACTTTTGATTCAATTTAGTTATGGCTTCATTTTGTTGCAGATTTAATACATTTTTAGCTATGGTATGGCTATGGTTAGTTGATTCAATTATTGTTTCTTGATTTTCTTATCACTTTAATTCAATCTAGGTAAGTTCAATTCAATGGTATCAAAGCATTGAATTTGATTCTTGGTAAGGTCATTTTTAATCCTAAATCTGGTTACCAACACCATCCAAGGTAACTAGAGTTCAAGATTTGGTTATAGGACTTGATATAGTTAAAATTGTGATTAGTCAGGGTTTCCTGCAATTAGTCTTTACTAATTTTGGAGTCCTTGGAGATCATCTAAGGAAGAAGTGGCATGATCTTTGATATTTTGGTAGCTTATGGACAAGAACTAGTCTATTTTGAAGGTTCTAAGTCTAATCAAGGTCAATAGAGTTTAGAAAAAGCTTGAACAAGGATTACTTTTTTAAAAAAAGGGTTTCTCTTTCCTCTCGCAACTTGGTCTCTCAAGTTTCCATGGATGAATCTTGATCATATCTTCCTAACTTTTGATGAAGCTGACCAAGCACCTTTTTTAATGGAAGATGCCACATGCACATTGCCATTCAATGCATTTTATGCCAGTTTGTCTACTCAACAAAGATCATGTTTGCTGTAGAATGAGTTGTTGATGCTAATGCTCTCCTTAATGTCCCCTTGTTGACACTTTGTGACACGATTAATAACAGGTACCCAACCCCTTACATTGTTGATTTGTTGGATGAACTCAATGAATCAAAGGTGTTTACCAAGATTGAGTTGAGGTCAAGCTATCACCAAATCAGGATGAAAGAGGGTAATGAGTAGAAGACAGCTTTTAGAACTTTTACTATTTGGGATTTGCAATGTACTTTTATTACTTTCCAAGCTCTTATGAATAAGGTTCTACAACCATTCTTGTATAGATTTATCTTGGTATTCTTTGATGATATCCTCAGATACAGCAGGAATAGAGAGAATCATTTGCAGCCTACCCATGTAGTCCTTCTTACATTAAGACAACACAAACTTTTTGCAAAGGAAAGTAAATATACTATACTTTTATGGCCTGGCCAATGAGGCAAAATATTTAGATCACATTGTGGGTGAGAAAGAGATCATGGTGGATCCAAAGAAGATACAATGAATTAAAGATTGGTCCATACCAAAAAATTCTATATTTAGAGGGTTTCTAGGACTATCCTCTTTCTCTTGGAGATTCATCAAGAATTATGCCCATATAGTAGCTCCTCTTCTCACTGATAGATTGAAGAAAGATGATTTCTTTTGGGATTTACAGTCACAAAGAGCTTTGATGTGCTGAAAATTCTTTATTTTTGCACCTATTTTAATGTACCCATAATTTTCTAAAGAATTCACCATCTATGTTGATGCTAGTGGCTATGGTATTAGGGCTATTCTTTGCAAAGAACATAATGTTATTGCCTACGAGAATAAAAACTTGGATGACAAAAAAGAGGACTCCATGTCTATAAGCAAGACATGTTAGCCATACTTCATACCATTAAGAAGTGGCATCACTACATTTATGGCAACCATTTCAAAGTCAAAAGTGATCACAGAGTATTAAAAATTTCCTTTCACAACCTACCCTATCTCCTAAGTAAAGAAGGTAGCTAGCTACATTACATGGATATAAGTTTGAGATCTCTTATATGGTAGGCAAGGATAATGTAGTGGTAGAAGCATTATCTAAGATGTGGACAAGTTCCATCCAACTCTCTAGTACAAGGATTGGATCCAAGACATACATGAAAAATATTTGTTAGATAAGCAAATAACCAACATCATGAAGAAATTACAACAAGGTAGTAAATTTAAATTTCCCATCTTCAAGTGCCAAAATGGACTTCTTTGGTTCAAAGGCAAAGTATATTTGACTCCTTAGTCAACTTTTAAGCAAAGAATCTTACAAGAGATACATTCTTCTCGATTGGCAAAGTATATTCAACTCCTTAGTCATCTTTTGAGCCTTACAAGAGATGCATTATTTTTGTTTGGCAAGACATATTGGTTTGTTTAAAACCTTGGATAAGATCCATAAATGCTTTTATTCGAAAGGATTTTGAAAATATGTCAAAGAAGTTGTGATACGGTGCCCACCATGCCAACAAAATAAAGATTTCAAATTATTGCCTAGTGATCTACTTCAACCATTACCCATTCCACATGGTAAATGGACGGATATCAACATGGACTTTATTACAGGACTACCCATCACTAAGCAGGGTTGGAATAGTATTTTTGTTGTGGTTGATTTTCTTATCAAATCATCACACTTTATATCCACCAAAGTCTAATTTTCAATCAAACAAGTGGCAAATTAGTTCATGGCAGAAAATATTAGACTTCATGGTTTATCTTTGAAGATTGTTTCTGATAGAGATACAAAATTCATGGGGAATTTTTGGAAAAGTCACCCACAAACATATGGTCAAATTAAAAGAGTTAACAAGTGGTTGGAAATCTATTTATGACACTTTTGCCATAACACACAAAATGCATGGGATCGTTGGATTTATATTGCGGAGTTTTGCTATAATAACACATACCACATGAGTATAGATAGGTCACCCTTTGAGATTTTATATGGATAAGGTCAATTATCTTCAGCATTGTTTCATGATGAAGTACACCCCCCTTCCTAAAGAAGAGCTAGAAAAGCTGGAGGCCTTAATGAAGGGATGTAAGAAAAATATTCAAAAAGCCTAAGAGATTATGAAATCTTATGCTGATGATAAGCGAAGTCATGTGGACTTTGAAGAGGGAGAATTCCTCTTCTTGAGAGTACCTAAGTCTAGTTATACTTCTTTGAAATGTGAGCATAACAAGCTTGCTCATCGCTATTATGGTCCATATCTAATTTTAAGAAAAGTTGGAGATCTTTCCTATCAAC
Organism: Lygodium microphyllum; assembly: GCF_053477565.2. Classification (NCBI taxonomy): domain Eukaryota; kingdom Viridiplantae; phylum Streptophyta; class Polypodiopsida; order Schizaeales; family Lygodiaceae; genus Lygodium; species Lygodium microphyllum. The sequence continues at coordinate 12,011,029 of NC_141142.1, forward strand.
TTAATTTGCTTTTCACAACTTGTATTCACAATGTTTTTATGCCTCTCAACTCAAAAAGTATATTGGTCTTGATATTCAAGTTCTTGAAGAACTACCTCCCCTTGATGAAGATGGATTAATCATTTACAAGGGTGAGAGCATTGTTGACAAGCAGGAGAAGATTCTAAGGAACCATATTATCATGTAATATCTTATTAAATAGAAGGGATTGCCTATGGAAGAATCTTCTTACCATCATGCTTCATATTTGGAACAATTTTCATGGCTTCTCCAAGAAGATACTAGCTCACTGAATAGTGGATATCTGCTTAATGTATAAAATTTTTACATTCAAAATAATTGGCCTACTGACATTACAATTGGATTTTGAAGGTATGAATGGCAACTCCAATATTTGACATTTTCTATTCATTTCTACCGTTCATTTACCTTCTTGGTCTTCAAGTTTTGAGGACAAAAATTTTGGGTAGGGATGGATTGTAATAACATAATTTTTGTAACCTTTAGTTTAGGGAAAAATACATTGATTGGGACTAGAGTATAAAGAGAAAGGGTGTGCCATTGTAAGGATCGTTTACCACATTTGTAAACATTCTCCATTTCTTGGAGCTTGAGGGTTCTTACCTTTCTCACCAACATTGAGGGTGAATACTCAATGCCACCATAGCAAGAGATGAATTTTTTGCAACAACCTCTCATCCTTGATTCTCGCTATACCTTTGATATCATTTAGCTATGGCTATATTGTGCCATAGATTTAATATATTTTCATCTGTGGCATGGCTATGGCCATTTGACTCAATGGTTATTTCTTAAATATCTTGCTATTTTAATTCAATTTAGGCTAAGTTTGTTTCAATTACCTCCATGAATATTTATTTCATGAATTTTGTATATAGGAGGGCTGCCCATTTCAGTACTACTAAAATCATGAGGAGGACCAATTCCATGATTAGAGGCTTGGTCATTTTGTCTATAGGAGGACTGACCATTTTGGTTGCTACCGAAACTATAAGGAGGAGATTGGCCAATTCCATGATTAAAGAGTGGTTGGTGCTCTTTGGGTACTTGATCATGAAATGGTCTTCTTTCATCATGTCATTCTTTAAGATTTACTTCCACTCTCCTTGGTAAAGTAGTGGATTGAGGGTAGAAGGACTTGTAGAATAGATAGGATCCATGATATTCATCTTCAAATCTAGTGTCCTTTTCTTATTTAGAATCATTTCTTTGGATGAACTATGGCCTTTCCCTAGTCTTTGGCTAAAAAGTGTCCCCATTTTAGATGGTTCTTCTTTCTAAAAAATAGTCGCATTAAGCTGTGGAGTTGGAAATAAAACATGTGGGGGTGGGATATGATCATCAATAGGTTGAGGTTCATGCATTTTACTGCCCAAACCTTTGATGACAACTATCAACTCATTAAACCTACTGCCCATCTTTGCTATGGATATGTTAGCTAGATATATGCTCCTAGGAATTTTCACATTCATATGGTTTGACTCCTTGTACAACTATTAGTAGTGATTTGACCCTTGCGATGCATGTACTTTTTCATTTTCATATGGGATGTGTTGTGCATGAAGCACATTTGTACTTTCATCCTCTTACTGTTGATTTAAAGTTTCATTTGAACTATTTTACTTTAAATTATATGCTCTCATATCCTTGTTTATGGTTTTCATGATTTGATCCTTTCTTTTATTTTTAGCCATGTTTTATTTATTGATTGTTGTCCATAGTGGTCAATAATCAATAAATTGTTAATATCTTTTGATGTTGATGTCATTGAAGAGATTTCTAGCCCTAAAGCTCATGATAAAGTCCTCTATCCACTTGTAATCTCTATTTTATGTTAGAACCAATGTTACCTATTCTAGAACCAACTTTCTTGATTTTTCTAAAACCTTGTTTTCACCTATAGACCCTCTTGTGACCTAGAACTACCCTATAATGGCTTGTAATACACGTGGGGAAAGGCTTCAACACTTGTTAAACCTACTCTTATCCCTATAATGGCTTTATGGTACTTGCAAGGAAGGTTTTGACATATGTACGACTTGCTTTTTGCCCTATTTTCAATGATGGATCCTTGTAAATGAGTGTATGCTATTGAATACCCAATAAATCTCTAAATTAGCCCTATATCAATGAAATGTAATCCCTAAACCTACAAATTTTATGGGATTTGGATAATCATGGGTTTGCAAAGTTCCTCTTGAGCTGAGATGGTGCACCTCTTCAAGGTCATAGTCGATTAAGAAGGGTTACATCTCTTTTGTCTTATCAACTCGCCTAGTATCCACTTTTCTTGTGAGAATATACATGGCAAGATCATGCTAATGCTAAGAAAATAGTGATAACATGCATGGTTGAAAGGAATCTTTCCATACTTCCAATGATATGCAAATATTAACTTGTATAAGAGCTGAAAAGATATGGAAATGGTTAGGGATTACCTCTCAACAGTGACTCGCTGCTTTACATTATTTACACTTATCCTTATTTATACAAATTCAATCAAGGTAACACTCAATCCAAACAAGGTTAGTGTTCGGAATTTCAATGAGGTAAATGGATTATATCAAACCTGATTGAAAGCTAAAGATTAGTAGGGCATGGCTAGACAAACATTTATTTCAAAATTTTTGAGTTGTAGAGAGTCTAAAATATAATAAAATGAGACATTCTATGATCCCCTATTACAATTAACCTCTATTTAGTAGGATGAGAAGCTCAACAATAGGATTGAAAGAGACATAAGAAGCAAATAATGTAGAAGTACCTCTTACAATAAATGGACTAAAGGTTGATAAAAAATTCATTACGTTTTGGCTGATCATCTATTGTGTATCTTGTAGAAATGCAGACGAGGAGAAAGATGATCCAGACCTCCCTAATGCTTCCTTGTTTCTAGTCGAAACTGCCACCCCCTGGTATGCAAACATCACCAATGTACTGGCAACCCAACAGTATTCTCCTATCATCTCTAGTTGGGAAAGGAAGAGGCTTCTGTTAGAATCAGCCCCCTACACCTTGTTAGGTAGTGCACTGTACAAGAAAGGCAAAGATGAAGTGCTCAGAAGATGTGTTGCAGCAGATGAGATTGGGAGTGTTCTGAAGGCTTGCGATGACAAGCCATGTGGAGACCACTTTATAGGAGAAGCAATAGCCAGAAAAGCTCTGTTAATAGGATACTAGTGGTGGCCAATCCTCCATAAGGATGCCTATGACTACTATAAGCAATGTGATGCATGTCAATGGATGGGGGAACCCACCAAGACCAGTGCCATGCCATTGCAACCTATCCTTTCCTTGAAGTCATTCGAGAAGTGGGGCATCAACTTCGTAGGTCCAATCAATCAAGACAAAAGCAGAACAAATACATCCTGGTATGTATGGATTATGTCACCAAGTGGTGTGAAGCTAAAGCTCTGAACATGGATGATGAAAATAGCATGGCCTTATTCCTGTACAAGAATATCATCACCTGTTTTGGTAGTCCCCTAGAGCTGGTAAGTGACAGAGGCACTCATTTTATTAATAAGGTCATGAAAGAACTCATAGAGCTCTATAAGATTTGTCATTGAAAGTCCATCCCCTATTATCCAGAGCCAACGGCCAAGTTGAAGTCACCAATCGCATCCTCTACTTGATCCTAACAAGGACGATTGCTGCACATCACCATGATTGGGATGATTGACTTATAGAGGCCCTTTGGGCGTATAGAACCTCCCATAAGGTAGCTACAGGATAGATATCCTTCCAGTTGGTGTATGGTACAGAAGTCATTTTTCTTATTAAACTGGAGTTTCCCTCCTTGCGAGTGGCTATCAAGGAGCGCTTGGAAGATGATGAGTCCCTGCAATGTCGTCTCTTGTGTAATGAATTTGCATTGACGGTCTTAAGTTGTATGTAGTAAAGGTAGTTGGTATTCTTTACAAAGTCAATCAAATGCAAGATCCTTCCTAAAGGCCTTTGGATCAAGGATATAATTATTATTTATGATAAGATAATATCACAATTTATCTTTATTTTTTACAAAAATTATATGATAGTCAATTAGCATGTGATTACATTTAGATTAACAATGGTAAAGTCCATAAACTTGTTAGACCATATACTCTCCCAATGTGAGAGGAGCTCTTGAAAGGAAATGATGGACATAAATGTACCAAGATGACTCAACCATGCTATGTTATTTGAAGATTCTTATGCCAGAAGTTGGAGTGCATATATATATATATATATATATATATATATATATATATATATATATATATATATATATATATATATATATATATATACATATATATATACATATATATATATACACCCAATAGTCCTAATATAAATAAATAGGTAATAAGTAAAACTTCTATATCACTAAGACAATGATCATCCCAAAATTGTAAAACCTTGCTTGTAAATGTGTTTATATATATATATAACTGATTGCTTTGCAAAAACTTAAATGCTAATGATGGCAAAAATAACTTGGATCTATTAATATTGGATGACTAGTTTACAAATTAAATCCATACAAAAAAATACTAAAGACTACATAATTTGGTGATTTTGACCCTAAAATTGAGCTTTGAATGTACAAAAAACTTTTAAGATGATTATAAACATGACCTATTTTAGCTTTAGAACCTCTCATGTTTCTAACAAAATGGCATGTGTCCCTAGATTACCATAAAGTCTACAAGTTTATTCTTGTATTAATAGAGAGAAACAAAAGGAGCATATTTGCACCTATTCATCTCACAATTGTACAAACTAAGTTTTGAAGAAACTTGTTGGCCTCTGAATATGGTGATAACAATCTTGAAGCAAGGCTCAAATACTATTTATTTTTTATTATCATGCCATTATGAAACTTTGCTTAAAGAGAGACATTTTGAAACTTCTATTGGACACTTTCAGCCTACAATAAGCAGTGCTTTTTCATAGGAACTATCCAATTTATCATGTTTTGTTAACAAACTCTTCAAAAAATACTTTGAGACAAAAAAAGGATAGCTATGATGAAATATCACTACTATTACAGGCTAGTTGTATCCAAATAACCATTTTAAGTAAACCCTCTTTACATGGATTTCTCTTGTAAGCATCATAATGAAACATAAGCACCATTCAATCCTTGCTTTAGGACTCTTATCACTATATTTGGAGGCTAGCATACCCCTTAAATAGTTTGATTTTGTGAGATGAACAAGTACAATTATACGTATCTCTTCTACTTCTCTCTACCCTTATAAGAGTAGGAAGGAGGATCAACCTTTGTCTGCTCTAAAGTATATCTATTATTAGATGATTAGAGAAACTTAGCAAAATTGTACTCTCTCACCTCTCTCTCCTCTCTCTATTGTACTCTATTCTCTTTCTGTACAGCTACTCTCTACTCTCTACTCTTTCTCTATACTCTCTAATCTCCCTCTCTTCTCTCTACTCTTTCTCTATACTCTCTAATCTCCCTCTCTTCTCTCTACTCTTTCTCTATACTCTCTAATCTCCCTCTCTTCTCTCTCCTCTTTTCCCTCTCTACTCTCTCTTCTTTATTCTTTGTCTCCTCTCTCTTTTGTTTACTCTCCTCTCTCTCTCTCTCTCTCTCTCTCTCTCTCTCTCTCTCTCTCTCTCTCTCTCTCTATACTATACTCTTTATTTCCTCTCTCTCCTCTCTCCTATTTTCTCTTTCTACTCTCTTTTTATCCTCTCTTTCTTTCTCTCTTCTTTCTACTTCGTTTCTCATCTCCTCTCTTCTATTCCACTCTACTTTCTCTCTCCTCTCTCTATTCCTTTCCTCCTCTCTTCTCTCTACTCTACTCTATTCTCTCTCTACCCTCTCTTTTCTCTCTCTACTCTCTACTCTACCTACCCTTTCTTTTTTGTAAGGAAGTTTCTCATAGGCAAGAAATAATAAAATAAAAATAAAAAGCCATGATCAAGGTGACCATAGCTAATTCTCATATTAGTATACTCAAGCAATACAATGAGAAAAATGGATATAACAATAAGATACCCACCTCTTGCAATGGTTGAGCAAGGTACTCACCCCTCAGCTATGGTGGAAGGTCTAAGAGTAGCAATCCGCAATATGACAATCAATTAACATAAAAATAATAATGAGCCATATTACATCTCATTCTTAAACCTATGCTTTATTACAAGCCTACCGCCGCCCTAAAGAAGCTTTGTCCTCAAAGCTTAGAATTGACATGAAATTTACAATGGAATGTATAAAAGAGCTTTAGAGAATGTGGATCCATGCTTAGAATGAATCCTATAATTTGAAAAATGGATATAATAGTAAGATACCCACCTCTTGAAATGGTTGAGCAATGTACTGTTCTATATGAGGGGTCAAGATATGAGGATGGCTGCCAAACGACTAGACTATTCTATAGGTAAACCCTACCATTTAATAAGGTATTCATGTAGTGATCAGTTCCTTAAAACTTTCTCTTTCTTTCCAGTGACTTTCTTAGTCTCTTAGATAATGAGACTCTCTTCACCCATGAGAGTTAATTCTTCAAAAACTTAAATGGATGGACCCACATACCTTTTCAATTGAGGAACATGGATGATATTATGAATGCATGATTAAGAAGGGAACTCAAGCTTATATGCAAATTCTCCAACTTTGTTGAGGATTTGATAAGGCTCATAAAACAAATGAGCTAGCTTGTTATGGCCTCCTTTCAAGGATGCTTGCCTAGACTTAAAAAAACCCAATCACCTTCTTCAAATTCCAATGGTCTTCTTTTCTCCTCCACATAAGCCTTCATGGCATCTTTAGCTTTACAAATATTGTCCTTACATTGACTCATCAAAGCTTCTAGCTAGAAAATTCAAGCTTTGCCTTGTTACTCTTTCTCACAAGCACTCATCTTTTATTGTGTCTCTCTCCCTAGCTTTGCTATACTCTCAACTGTCTCTTGCTCGCTCCCATTACTCACAAATGATTGTCCTTTTATAGGTGAGGGGAGAGGGGGGTGGGATTCTACTAATGTCATGGGATCTTGATATGGCTAAGGGTGAGTTCATAAGGGAAAGTCTTATTTTTGTTTATGTGTTCACGTATAGACATGTGTGTACATGCTTAAGAAAAATTTCATATGTGATGATTTTTTAACTCTCCGATTAAGCATTCACATGGTAAACTTTTTCTCATTGATTTGATATATTATAGCCTTCCCTATCTTTTGTAGGAAGATTCTTTAGTCAGAGCATAGGGATAGCCTTCGGTATTAAATTTATAATGTGAATTTAATTGCCTAAACTTCATCAAAATTCAACTTTTATGTGGTATATAGATACCATTTTCCTAACTCATTTGTTTCAATTAGAGATCTCTATAAAAATTTATGGGCTTTTTACTAGAGCAATCATGTTTATGACTCCATACAAGATGTTCACAATTTTGAGTTTATGATGGTGCTTTCTTCCATTGGAGGATTCTTCAATGTTATATGGAGTAAATTCAGGAATGGTCCTTCATGATAAGATCTCTTCTAACAATAGACATCATTATATTCTTGTAATATTATGTTTTGAGAACAAAACTTCTTTAGGCAAGGATAGTTTGTAATAAAGCAATTTTAGCCTAGCCTTTATATCCAATCTAGAAACTAGGGTTTGATATCAAAGGAAAGAAGTTGCCATTGTACATATCACTTGACACTCATTGTTGTAACTTCTCCATTGTGGAGTTGTTGAGGATTTTCCTCCCACCATTCATGAGGGTGCATTAGGGTGTATTAAATATTTATATTAAGTTAGAAAATAATTAATCCTAGTTCCTAGCAAGGCTAGCTTTAAGTTAATGATCAAGCTCATAAGCACACAATTAGTCTTTATTGGCTAGTAGTACCATTGTGATTTATTCGAGCTCATTAGTTATTATGATCTAAAAACTACACAAGTAAGGCTAAGGTTGGATTAGAGACTTACTAAATAAAGGACCAAAAGTTAGTTACTAAAGCTACTATCTAAATTTAACATTCATAACAAGTAGTGGAACTAGTCTAAGGTTAGTAGGTCAATAATAAAACTAGCATTCCGCACGTGCTTCGCATGTATGGAATGCTAGACCAAAGTTGTGCTATTGCATGGCAACTTTGCTTAACAATCCATTTCTCCTCTTTCTCTCTCCTCTTTTCCCTCTTTGTTTCTAATTTTTTTATTTACCCTCTCTCTTTCTCTCTCTCTCCTCCCCAAATTCCATATGTCTAACTCTCTCTCTCTCTCTCTCTCTCTCTCTCTCTCTCTCTCTCTCTCTCTCCTATTTAGTTTATTTTTTCTCCTCTCCTGGTTCTCTCTCTCTCCCCCCTTTTATTCTCCCTCCTCTCTCCTCTCTTTTTCTTCTCTCTCCCTCTCCTCTTTTTTCCTTTTTCTTCTTCTTATCTCTCTTCATTCTCTTTTTAATTTTTTATTCTCTCTCTCTCTCTCTCTCTTAAATTTTATCTTTTCTCTCTCTATTATTAACACACACTCTCTCTCCCCTTTTCTTCTCTCTATGCTTTTCTTCTCCCCCTCTCTCTCTCTCTCCCTCTATTTTTTTCTCTCTCTTTTCTTAAATTTATATTTCTTCTCTCTATAATTCTCTCTCCATGTTCTCTCTCTCTCTCTCTCTCTCTTCTTCCCTCCCTCCCTCTTTTAAATCTTTTCTTCTTTTTCTTCTTCTTCTTCTCTCTCTCTCTCTCTCTCTCTCTCTCTCTCTCCTTTGCTCTCCCTTCTCCTTGCTCTTAATAAATATTTAAATTAAAAAAATAAATTTCTCTTTCCTATTTTCCCCCATTTCTCTTTCTCTTTTCCTCTTTCTTCTTCTTATTCTTCTCTATCTCTCTCTCCCCGTTTTTCTTTCCTCTCTCTCCTCTCTTTTCCTTCTCTCCCTCTCCTCTTTTTCTTCTTCTCTCTCTTTTCATTATCTCTTTTCTTTTCTATTTCCTTTAAATTTTATCTTTTCTCTCTCTATGTTTAAATTCTCTCTTCTTCTTCTTCTTCTTTTCTCTCTCTTTTTCTTCTCTCCTTGCTTTTCTTCTCTATCTCTCTCCCCCTCTCTCCTCTCTTTTCCTTTTTCTTTTTCTGTCTCTCTCTCTCTCTCTCTCTCTTTTAAATTTATATTTCCTCTTTCTATAATTATATCTCTTTGTTCCTCCCTCCCTCTCTCTCTCTCCTCTTCTTTATTTTGTTCTCTCTCTCTCTCTCTCTCTCTCTCTCTCTCTCTCTCTCTCTCTTTTCTTTTCCTCTCTTTCTCTTTCAAGTTTTTTTCTCACTCTCTTTTCTCTCAATATATTTTTTATTCTCTATATTTTTCTCTTTCCTCTCTTCCCCTTTCTCTCCCCTATGTTCTCTCTTTTTTAAATTATATATTTTCTTTTTGTCTCTCTCTCTCTCTCTCTCTCTCTCTCTAAGTCAAACTATATTTAAAGATGTCTAATTTGAAAAAGAGTATTCTCTTTCCTCGTTCCCCCTCTCTCTGTCTTTTTCTTTCTTCTTCTTCTTTGTTATTCTTCTTTTTTTAATCATTATTCTCTCTTTTCTTCTCTCTCTTTATCTCTCGTATTATTATTATTATTCTATCTCCCTCTTAAAGTGTGCGAAAAACTATGTCCAAAACACTTTAAATTAAAATAGCTTTTCAAAATATTTAAATTAAAAAGTCTTATCTAATAGAGAGAGAGAGAGAGAGAGAGAGAGAGAGAGAGAGAGAGAGAGAGAGAGAGAGAGAGAGAGACTAGGCCCTGCACGTGAGAGAGAGAGGGGGGAAGCAAGGGGAGGTATTTAATTAAAAAGGGGAGGGAGAAGAGAAAGGAAGAGATTTATATGTGAGAGAGATGGGAGGGGGTTTTAATTTAGAGAGAGAGAGAGAGAGAGAGAGAGAGAGAGAGAGAGAGAGAGAGAGAGAGAGAGAGAGAGAGAGAGAGGAAGGGGCTTTTAATTTTAAAAAAGAGGGAGAAGAGAAAATGAGAGATTACACATGAGAGAGAGCAGAGGGGAAAGGGTTTTAATTGAAAAAATGAGGTTTGAAAAAAAGGGTAGGTTTGAGAAGCCCTCTAGAGGTTCAAGGCTTTCCAAACCTACAACCAAAATAATATAGTAGTAAAATATATAAGGCATTTAAATAAGTTAAGGCTAGCTCTTAGAGTTAGTATAATTAGTTATGTTTTCTAAAGAGTTAGTATAAGGATAGAAAAAAATAATAATAAACTAACTATTATTAATTGAGGAGAATAAAGAGAAGATAAGGGGAGGGGTGGCAGTCATTGAGTTTCTACATGTGGGACCCTCCCCTCAATACCCCACTTCTCTCTCTCTCTCTCTCTCTCTCTCTCTCTCTCTCTCTCTCTCTCTCTCTCTCTCTCTCATGATGAGATGGTGGAAAGCTGCCATACTATCCCAAGCATCTCCCCACCTTCTCCTATTGCATTGGATAGCCACATCATCATGTTACCTACCTCCTCCTCATGACCCCTCGTTGGTAGAGCTCACATGTCAAATATTTCCCTCCTCTTGTAGTGGGTTTACATAGTCCACCCCTTCTTCTTTGTTGTAATGTGGCACGCCATGACTATACATACTACCTCCTGGGAACCAAAGAGGGATACTTTGTTCACCCCTCTCCTTCATTACAACAATAGTGACACCTTCCTTCATTTCATTAGGCTATCAGACCAAGAGTTGAAATGAGAGAGCAAGAGCAAGCCAATGGAAAGTGGGGCGAATCAAGAAAGAAATCTCCTATTTATGTTATAAATACACACCATCCAAACTTAGAGCATTGCTAGCATGGAAAAAGGAGAAGAGTGAAATGTTACATTAGTAATAAGAGAAAGAATGTTTAGTTAGTAGTGGGAGGGGGGGAAGGGAGAGTGTTTCAAGAAGGTGGTATTGGAAATCAAAAGGAAAGAGAGATACTGATGAGGAATTTAGCCATTGGAATAGAGAAGAGCATGGGTAGAAAAGATTAGCAGATAGGCATAGTGATATATTGAGTAAGAATGAGCAACATTGATGTGTGTGGTTAACGTTTTTAGAGATGACTTTTAGTTCATATTCCCATTGGCACATTTATATAAATTTGATTCCAAAATTTCAAGCTATTCTAAATATCCATTTATTCTTAAACACCCCACCTATACACATTGCATGCTTTGTGTAGAATAGTAGAGAAAATTGTATACATGTACATTGGATTTGATGGAAATTGCAACCCCAAAAGGCCAAGGAGGATGCTATTAGAGCTATTGAGAAGGTTTTGTCAAAGATATTGGTCTTTGTGGGGAAAATGTTGTGATTGAAGTAGATCCTTAAAGATAAAAAATGGGAATAATGTTCCTAAAATACCCTTAACAGGTGGAGTTAAGGTTAGAAGGTTTTTGGGCTTCTAGGACAACCTTGGAAAAAGGAACTCCATGATAGATTCTTCTTGCATTCATTACAACCAATGAAAAGTGCCACATAACGTAGTCAAAGACCATGGGGATAAGGAAGAGCAAAAAGCAAGAAGGCCGAAGACTAGGAGGCATTGGACATAGTGTTCATGTATTATTATAAAACATCTTGGTCCAAGGAGAATCTCTCAAGCTTCAATAAGGCCCTCGACAAATTCAAAACCTCCATGAAGGAAACCTAGAGAGCAGACAATCTCATGTACTATATAAAAAGGAACATCATATTGGGTTTCTATGCCTTGAACTTACTGTTTAGCTCTTAACTAATCTCATCTCTCCTTTCTTATTATGAACAACATATTATTAATAGTCACGGTTTGTGGTTTGTATGGTAGTATGAAAGTTTGTCGATTCGGTCTACTCAAAGAATGGTGAACTCCCATTACCAAAGAAAGGAATAGGTACTTTAGATATATAAGGTACGATGGTGGTATGAAAAACGTAAACCATCTACTAGAAGTTTTCTAGTGGTTTTATATAGTAATTTGCCATTAAAAAAAAGCAAAAGAAGCAAAAAGAGAGTGCCAAACTGAAAATAAAAAATGGCAAAACAAAAGAGACAAGAAGCTTACAATAATTCATGTGAGAATGAGAACCTTTTATAATGGCTGGCCTTTAGGGAGAGGCAAAGCCAAAAATGGGGCTCAAAGAGTAGATAATACAAGCTTTTATTTCTCCCTACATGGGTTCAAAGAGAATGGTTTTATCTTCTTTGCTAGCATTTCATCGTTCTCATCCTTCGAGGTTGATAGCTATATATGTGGTGTCAACAATATTAGAGGCAGTGACTCTAGAGGAACCTATCTTTTATCCACCACAAAAATTATATTTTAGAGTCAAGATGCAAATTGCACATGTCCTCGACCCTTGTTGCAATGGTTTGAGTAACATATGATATGTAGTAAGGATCCCTTAAAGATTGGCATCCATACAAATCTTTTTTCAACCAAAAATATTTTATCTGCATTCCTTGGAAGGGGATAGCCTGTACAAAACCTAATCAGCACCTTCAACGTAAAAAGGGGGAGCCTTGCATCATCACAAAAATACTCATCATGAAAAATTATAATATGTAACTATGAGTATAATGTTCATCATTCACTTAAATTAATACAATAATATTTCCCTAAAATAAATCTCATGATATAATAGTTGCACATATTCATGTCATCTATCTTTATGTGATCAAATTTCCCAATGTATTGTGAAAGAGCTGCATCTTTTCTATGCCCTCTTAACTTGGAGTTACTAGCAATTGATGTCCTTGAGTCCCCCTCCCCTATATGAGTAAGGAAGTCATCATAGTACACCAAGACTTGGTCGTAATAAGGATGCGTTCTTAGAAAAGAAAACCAAGAGCTATCATTGACCAAGAACAAAGAGAGCATCAACTAAATACTGGTTGCTTTTTCATCACCTTTAAGCAAACATGGCATCGATAATGGGATTGTGCCACTCCCATCCTCGTGTGCAACTCATGCCTCATACTTTCCCATGTTGGCTAGGCTAAGCCTTTCAATATTTGCAAGTCTTTCTTCTTCAATAGGCAATTGTTGTTGTTCATAAGCCCAACCACCACTTCACTGCTTTCGAGTATATGCTCACCTAAAAACAACGTTTGCATCTTCAACTATAGAATCAGCCAAGAGATGCAAATATGTCTCCTCCACTGTCTCCTTGAGTCAATCTCACTAAACTACACTAGGATAGTGAAACTAAAGTCCTCACAAATGTCTAGTGAATTCATTATATCAGTTAACAATAGATAATCTTGGCCATCTGACATAGTAAATGTAGGCAAGCATGAGGGGCAAGCTTCCTCATATCTATTGACTAATTGCACACCCTCTAGTTTGTCAAGGGAAACTAGGGCTTAATCAAAACTCTATAAAGCAGCTTCTACTCTCTCCTCTACATCAAAGGATATCATCTCATCCACCTCTTCAACCTCTCTAATCATAATGGCAAGCTGTCTTTTGTTCTTGACATGCAATCTTTGTGAAGCTCCTTCTGAGTTATTCTCATCCCCTAGGAGATGCAAATAGAATAGGAATGCAAAGGGGGGATTACAAGAGACAATATCTCTTTGAGTTTATTGGACATTTCTATGTGTCCTTTTGTGCATTGCTAGGTAATTTATCGAGTGTCCTAGCTAACTTTCTCTTGCCACTTTGTCGGTTGCAAAGTCATGAGTATGAACATTTTCTTGTGCCTCTATGTTCACTATGCCACTTGAAGTCATTCTTCAATATTCTTCCATGTGCATACTCAACACATTTGTGCAAGAATGCAAAATATTCTCAATACGAAATGGTGAAATAAGCATAGGAGACAACTCATGAGCATGCAAATGAGCTTGCACATTGTGGAGAAACATGAAAAGCTTCTCATCTAGGGTTTCCTCTATGTCATCTTGTTTCCTGTTCATAAAATAGAGAATGCATAAAAATGATCATTTTGATCCTGTAGACTTCTCAATGCTAGCATGACCAATTCCCCCATTTTAGCCACTTCACTAAGTTTTCTACCGTGTCGATGCATACATGAGGTATATCTCCCTAGAGCCTTTGTAGACTTGCCATATGCTTCCTTCGTGGGCCATCTTCTGCAATAGTTAGTATTCTCCACATAACATGCTCTTTTGATCTACATATAGACATCCAACATGAAACCCTACTTGCTTTTACCTTTCCACTCTCTCCTAAGGTTCTCCTCCATCTTGGCCAATGCATTTGCAATTGCCCTAGGGAAGCCCCTAGCTATGTCCATTTCTTTCTTGCCAATTGTTTGCTTTCAATAAGTAGGGAGTAATTTGATGTGGGCTCTCTCTACAAGAGGGAGGGGCATCCCTCACTTAGTGGCAACCCACACGGGCTTCACATAACATGAGGGTTGCTACCAAGTGATACATGCTCTCTCCATAAGAGGGAGGAGTCTCCCTCACTTGGTGGTGACCCTTGTAAGCTTCACAACACACAAGGGTTACTACCAAGCAATATGGACTCTCTCCAAAAGAGGGAGGGACCTCCCTCGCTTAGTGCTGACTCATTGGGCTTCAGAGTACACAAAGGTTGCTACTAAGCAATATAAGCTCTCTCCCTAAGAGGGAGGGGCCTCCCTTGCTGAGTGGTGATCCATATAGGCTTCATAGTACAAAGGGTTACTACCAAGTGATACGGGCTCTCTCTATAAGAGGGAGGAGCCTCCCTCATTTGATGGTGACCCATGCAAGCTTTACGATACATGAGGGTTGCTACAAACAATACAAGCTCTCTTTGTAAGAGGGAGGGCCTCCCTCACTTGGTGGTGACCCTTGTAGGCTTCATAGGACATGAGGGTTGCTACCAAGTGATATGGGCTCTTTTCATTAGAAGGAGGGGTCTCTCTCACTTGGTGATAACTTGGGTAGGCTTCACAATATATGAGAGTCACTACCAAGCAATATGGGCTCTCTCTGCAAGAGGGAAGGGCCTGCCTTACTTGGTGGGGACCCATGCTAGCTTTACCACATATGAGAGGTACTACCAACACGCGATACGATCTCTCTCTACAAGTGTGGGTGAGGGGGGAGGGTTCCTCTCTTGGTGGTGACCCATGCAAGTTTCACAGCACACGAGGGTCACTAGCAAGAGATATGGGCTCTCTCAGTAAGAGGGAGAGACCTCCCTCAAGTGGTAGTGACCCATGTGAATAAGGGATAGCTCGGGGTTCAACCCACATCAGGGTCGCAATATGGTGATTCTTTGCTAAGTGGAGGCACTTGTCACTTGGTGGTGACCCATTGTGGATTTACACCCCACGCCATGAACAAGCCTATTCAATGGAAAAAAGGAAGAAGCTTAACCCCAACTAGTTTTAGGGAGAACATTGTTGATTTTATAACTAAAGTGACCAAAGGTCGGTTTTCATCAAAATGAGCATCAATTTCAATTGGTTTTTCAAAAATCTTTCATAGAAAAAATACACAAAAGGACGGTTTTCTATGAGCATTGGCCTACCCTAAATTTCCATTGAGGGCATCCCCTTTAGAAAACTACATGTCCCTTTGATGAGCATCTGATGTATGAAGTTGCTATTAGGTTTGGATAGAAATAGTACAAAGTTTTCAATATCCCACACTTGCTATATTATCGAATGGCACATTGTGCAAAGAGCTAGTGTCCATTGCTAGATCAAAGATCCTTGATTTTCTATACCTTTATCACAATGATGAGAGTGCACAGGTAAAGTGGGAGCTAGATGAGAGTAGATGCAATAGAGATTAAGAGAGTTGATATGATTGAACGAGATTAGGAGAGCAGTCGAGCATGAGTGTAGTAGGAAAGAGCATCTTGCCAAAGTTCTGAACCCTAAACACTTTTTAAGAGATCCTTGGCAGTAAAAAATAAATATGTACAGTCAGTGGTCATGCCATAGAGTTAATGTGATTCTCTTTTAGTTATGTTGCTAGTCCCTAGGTTTTGGAATTCGGAATTAATGAAAGAGACACTTTTCTAGGAATTTCTATTTTTTTGTTTGTGGGGGGATGGGGCCTTGGGATTATCAACTTGGAATACTTTCATGCTCTCTTAGTCCCATCACATCAATATATCAACAGCGGCAATGGCAACCATTGTCAGTATAAACTTAGTTGTGACAATAATATGTCTTCTTGGAGATGATGTTGATCATTTTTCACCGGCATCACATACACTCACATTAGCTTTTTAGATAGCATGAGACTTAGTCCCTCTACCCTATGCCCCACCAACAATCTCTCATGCTCATCATTTACCCGATTGGGAGTGATCTATCTCTCAATCGACAAGGATTGTTGTCTAGGTCCAGGGTTCTAGATCGAGGTCCACTGTATAATAGCCTTCTTAAGCCTCCCCTATATATGGATACCTCAACAGCTCAACCCACCTTATAATTGGGACTTTTAGCAATGGATACCCCGCTTCTTGCTTGCATGGAAGCCCTCCAAATCCACTAATTGTTTAAAACTCTAGCCCCATACCTATAAAGCAGAAGTAGAAGAGAGAGACTCAAAACATTGTGTAGAACATGTGTCAATGATAACTTCAGATGGGATGATGGATCTGCTTCTCTTGCCTCAAATTTAGGCGAGTCCGAAATCTAACAAACCTAGGATGCCAATACTAGTGCAATCGATGTGCACCCCTCAACCCTCGAGCATCTTGGAGTCCCCCATGTGCATCCTAGATTTTCCCATTGGAATTTATTCTCCCACATGCATCCCGGATTCCCCCATATGCATCATGGACTCCCCCATAAGTAGTTTGGATTTTCCCTTCCTAATAGGCACCCTCGATTTCCCCATATGCATCACGGATTCTCCCTATATATAAAAGGTCTAACTAATTTTATGTATGATATGAAATGTAATGGTAACACCCCATGGGAGTACTCAGATCCCCCCATATATACAAATCTAACTAATGTTATGATATGAAATATAACAGCCTTATATACTAGAAGTAATATATTTCCTACTTTTGATACAAGTTGTTATTTGCATCATTAAAAATACTCTAATTAGCAACACCTCGTGGGAGGAACACTTTAAAAAATGCTTTAATTATTTGGAAAAAACTCCTATTAGTGCAAAACTACTCGGCACTTGATCCCCTCGCTATGAACCTATTAATGTAAACACACATGATGCTCGATCCCTAAACCATTTGTTTTTTTGCTATTTTTTTGCACTCACATTTGCTTGGTCCTCTATTCTAGCTCTCACATAGCCAACCATTTGTTGAGCCTTCATGCCCTCCACTGGGCCCATTGAAATTGCTAATGCTACGAGTTCACTAATTGTTTGTTGAACATTTCATAAACTCCATTGGGCCCACTGACACTATGAGGTCGCTCCCAAAAGAAGTGACTCTATGATGACAGTGCCAATCTCATCATGACATTGATCCATAAAGCCTTATTTTTTCTTGTTGTGACCTATTCACTCCATGCTTGGTGTTCTTGTCTCTAAGGGTACCCTTTGCCTAAGGGCAACCTCTATCACTCGGTGGTGACCCTTGTCCAATGTTTTGGTCTTTGATGGTCACCACCAAGTAGTTTGTGGCTATCCTTTGCCCAGGTGCAACCTCTATCACTCGGTGGTAATCCTTGTCTTGCATTTTAGTGTTTGATTGACACCACCAAGCAGTTTGTGGGGCAACCCTTTGCCTAGGGGCAGCCTCTACTATTACTCATCTTGCTAGTGACCCTTGTCTAGTGTTTTGATCTTTGATGGTCACTACCAAATGGTTCATGGCAACCCTTTGGCAGCCTCTATCACTCAAAGATGACCCTTGTCTAGTGGGGTCTTTGATGGTCACCACCAAGCATTTCATGTGGCAATTCTTTTCTCAACAAAAGTCTCTATCGACTCAGTGGTGATCCTCATCTAGTTTCTTGGTCTTTGATGGTCACCACTAAGTAGTTCATTGGCAAACTAATGTCACCCTCTATTTCTCATTGGAGACTCTTGTCTAGTGTCCTTCTCTTACATGGTCACCACCAAGTTGTTTGTGGCAATCATTTGTCTAGGGATAACTTCTATCACTTGTGGTGACTATCATCAAGTGTCCTTATCATTCCGGATCACCACCAAACAACTTGTGGCTACTCTTTGCCCAACGATAGCCTCTATGCAAAGCATAGCTTCTTGGTCCCATACTAGTCACATTTCGACCAAATGTTTCATATTTTTCAATTTAAAAATCATGGTTACTTAAGTATAGCAAGTATAAATTTTCGAGGGAGTTGAGTAGGGATCACTGGTCCTTTAAATGATGAAGATATGCTTCATTAAAGGAATCCATAGGAGATTTTGGAAAATCTAGACGTAGACTGGATAAAGTAGCATGTCATCATCAAATTTCATGCCATTTTGAAGGCATCTATAGCTATTCTCTGGAAGCTCATAATTTCTTGAAATTTCATTAGTTTCGTGGCTTGGAGACTCTTTTACAATGCTGGAAGTTGAAGATTGAAGCAAGATTGTAAGTCTTAGAGCTCATTGGACATCAAAAGACCATTATGGGAAAATATTTGGGAATTTTTCAACTCAAGGTGTAATTATTCATCAATAATAGTCCATTTTGCTCAAGGCACTTCAATCTTGAAGCTCCATAGGTCTTCAAGCATCAAGATTGGTCTATTGCTTGATATTACAGCTATTGAAGCATTTTTGGAGCTATCTTAGATGTATATATTTGAAGATTGATTCATCAACGTTTAACATTCAATTGAAAGAGGTAATTTGTTGTATTTAACATCTCTCTAGTTCCACTTGTTGTAGCCCACATCCACATGATGATGTGAGATTGTTCCATCCATAGACTTGAATTCAATTCTTAATCAAAGAAATACCTCTTCATAATTGTTAGAATCTCATAGAGAAATTTTTAGAATATTTTTCATTTCAATCAAGCTTTTATTTTAAGTATTGTTCATGGATTGCATAACCCTGATCTTGTGTTTGGATTCTTGGTTATTTCCAAAAGAAATTGTAAGGGTAATCTTAAAGCACACAATGATTCATCACTAAATTGTGTATTAAATCCCCCCTTTGGGGGAGAGGGATGGATTGTAAGTATAGACAACCTAAAAGATATCATAGGAGGGCATCTTAAGCACAATCCGATCCATCATTTCAATTCAGCCCATGTACATCATCGAAATTGAAAGCTTTTATTCAAAGCAATGCATATCATCCCTAATTTCTTGGTCTAGAATTCTCTTGCCATGTTAAGAATACCCATCGAGGAAAAAGGTTGATGCGGAGGGAGATAGTGGGACGAAAGAGAGATGATCCTCCTTCACTATCAAAGAATCCGAAGGGGTGCAACAACCCAACCTGATGGAGCTTTGCTCACCTCCTGGGTGATTTGGAGCCCATGTAGGGAGCCTTTAGCTATGCTTTATCCCTCACACTAGTACAATTAGAGCAGCATTGAAGACACAAGTTGGAATAAATAAATAGGGTATTTTATAATCAATACATAAATTTTATAGGGTACCATAGACTTGGGATAATAGGTTACATGTGGCTTTAGGAGAAACAAGGCACTTCTTGCCTTCCCTAGGTGTTTTCTAAGCATTGCAAGGTACTACAACATTGAACTTTTTGATTCATATAGACTACTTATAGATAATATAGGGTTTGTTTTAGCATCTACAACTCATATATTGATTGTTACATGGTATAGACACTTTATACAATGCCTACAATGATTTTATTTCTAAAATAGGGCTATTACAAGTTGTTGGATTTTTTAAACAACCATTAAAAAGTTTTTCCAAAATATTTTAATCTAATTCTAATGACATGTCTAATAGCTCATCTTGAGGAGCTCATCCTTAGCTTTGATTTGAATTTAAAAATATATCATTTGCATATCAAGATCAAAAGGTATACCCATTTTTGTGATAGCAAGTCTCTTTAGATAGCAACTAGAAATGGCAAGAATAAAGGTAATGATGATATTTAGCAGCAACAAATTAGAGAGTCTAGAGACTCTATGGTTGAGCACCCACAAGACAAATATAAGGAGTCTGTATGGGACATATGGTGCACTTAGTGCCACCTTGTGCAATCATGAGACACATTATTCAGTTGGGCACCTTGAATTAGTATCCAAAACTGATCAAATGGTGGAACAAATAGCTCCTTCAAGTGCACAAACCAAAGAAACTATCGATCACATGGGCCAATCCACAAATGACTATTTGGATAAGTTAATGGCTCAAATCTTACAACCTGTGGTAGTGCAAAATGCTAATAAATAAAATAGGGACAAAACTAGGCCAAGATAGTCATTTCAGCTTTAAATTCTAATTCTCAACCCCAAATAATTGGATGCAAATGGATTCCTAACAATAGTTATGAACATTTGAGCCATCCCATAGAAATGAGAAGTCCATTATGAGTATCCATGCAACAAATCCTTAAGGAATAAGGGTATAGCTAGCTGCATGAAGATTTTAGATAGCTTATCAAAGGAGTTTCTCTAATACTTCAATCCCCAGTAGAAGTTACTTGACCTGTATCCACAAAATTTTGATGCAAAGAAATAGTTTTTTGAAAGATAGCTTTGTGATAAGATTATATTGACCAAATACAATGGACACTCATCTTTCTCATCTAATCTAAAAGAATGGACATCCAAGCTTGAGTCCTACTTCAACATTTATCCCAGGTTAGATAATCACAAGATTCATTTTACTACTCTTCACCCAGAGGGATTTGCACATACATGGTGGAGGTATGCGAAGAGAGAAAACTACCAAAGTCATGGTTGAAAGACTTCAAAGCACAACTAGCCCATGTGTTTGTATCTCTAGCTAGAAGGTGGCACTAGTAAGAGAGTACACTAATCAACTTTTGAACTTCACAAAGCATGTGGAGAGTATGAGTGGCAATGCTAAGTTGCATTACATCTAAGGTTTGGAGCCTAGCCTCTCAATAGATGTTATAACCTAGAAACTAGCCACACTATTCAAGGTAATAGAATTGTTGAGTGGTATGCTTGAAAATATAGAAAAGAAGTTAATATTCAACCATCATTTGGAGAGCCTAAGGCTGCAAATAAGCAAGGTCACATTAGGGAAAACTTTTGTGGTTCTAGCATGTCATTTGGTATACCTAAAGTCCATATATGCTTTCCTTTCAGTGCAACAAGATAGTAAGGCAACTTTAAGGTAGTGATCAGCCCCAAATTTGAGAGCAAACATGAGGAGATATAACATTTCAACGAGTGGTGGACAAAAATTCATTCCCATGGACCTTTTTAAATAGAGGAAAGAAAAAGTCCTATGCTTTAAATGTGAGAAAAAGTACTCAATTAATTGACCATGCTTCAAATTGTGCCTATAAGAATGCAAAGAAATAATAATATGATTATTTTTTAGGATGTGGAAGGAGAAGAAGTTGAGGATCCAATTGTGTTAGTGCATACTGAAAATGAAGACCATGAAGAGGATTTTGATTACTAGCAATTTAAAGATCCATCAGATGGTTTTTCTTTTCATGTAGGTGGGGATGCACCTATTGATCCGAGTGGGATTAAGTCACATATTGATGCCATTACACTTTGTTCTATCTATGGATGCATATATAGTTTTGGAAGTCTAAGTACACTCCAAATTTAGGGCAACATCCATGAAAAATATTTTCCTTTCGGTAGATAGTCGTAATACTCATAGCTTTGTAACTGTCCATTAATGGGTTGCATTGTCTTCCCATTGATTTACAATATTCCATTAAGATACATGTAGCTAATGGAGAAGAGGAAATTAGCACCCAAACATGCTCACAAGTTCCCATGTATTTGGCTAAATCCTATGATGCAAAGGTGAACTTGATTGCTTTGGAAATGGGCCCCATAGATGTGGTATTAGGGTATGATTAACTAATGATATCAGGCAAGTTTATTATGGATTTTTCACAGCTTTATATAGAGTTTTTCCATGAGGAACAACTCATCTATTTGCAAGGAATTCATAATAGATCTTATTTTCGGCTTATCACTAAAAGAAACTCAAGAAGGAGTTAAAAAAGTGCTCTCGAATTATTTTTATTATACCTAAATAAAGAGGTATTAGATCAATCCAAAGGATCAATAAGTAATTTAACATTAGAGGCGAGAGAAATACAAAGAGTTATTCTAGATGTCTATAGCTTTAACCCTTAAGAGAGCACTTCATCACCCCATAAATTTGGAGCCTCACTCAAAACCAATGAAAAATTCACCCTACAAGTTGCCTAAAGGTGAGCATGAGGAAGTTTCCAAGTAAATTGAGCTATTAAATAAGGGATTCATTGAACCTAATTCTTGACCAATCTTGTTAGTCAAGAAAAAAGATGGTTTGGTTCTTTTAAGATGTGAATCGATCACAAGAACCTCAACAAGATCACAATAAATAGTATGTATCCCATCCCTAGAGTAGATGATTTGCTAGATAAGCTCAAGGGAGAAAAATACTTCATGATGAAAGACTTGAGGTCAAGCTACCATCAAATTTATACGAGAGAGGGTGATAAGATTAAAATAGTCTTTATGACTCCTCAAGAGCTCTATCATTTTTTGATTATGCCATTTGGGTTGACTACACCCTAGCCATTTTCCAAAGCTTGATGAATAAGATACTACAATCATTCCTCTTCAACCTTGTCTGGTGTTCTTTAATGATATATTTATTTATAGCAGATCATTGGAGAATCATTTATTGCACACAAGGAAGGTATTTGATATATTAAGACAATACATGCTCTTTACTAGGAAAAAAAATACTCTTTCATATAGATGCCGGCGGAATACTAAGGACACATTGTTAGGAAGGAGGGAATCAAGGCCAATTCTAAAGGATGCAGCATATTAGAGAGCCAACTCCTACAAATACTTCTTGTCTTCATGGATTTCTTGTTTTGTCATTATTCTACCCTAGATTCATTAAGCATTATGCCACTATTATAGTCTCTATGTTTGATATACTAAATAATGAAGCCTTTTTTAAAATATAATTTCAAATAAAAGCTTCAATAAATTAAAGGATTTACTCATTTCTACTCCTATTTTAGTTTTTCCAAACTTCTCCAAGTAGTTTACCATCCAGTATGATGCTAGTGGAAGAGACATAGGTGTAATCTTGTTATAGGAGCATGGAGTTATTGCATTTGAGAGTCACAAGCTTATATAGAAGAAAGTGGCAATGAATGTTTATGACTAAGAAATGTTGGCTATCCTCCATGCAATTAAGAAATGGCATCATTATTTCCTCTCCCAAGTAGCATAGGTGGGTGGGTGGCTATACTATAGAACTATAACTTTGACATTATGTATATGAGAGACAAGGGCAATATAGTGGTTAATTCTCTTTCTCAGATGTGGACATGTAAAGTTGTAGCCATTATTGAGCTTCAAAGTGACTAGATTCAAGAGTTGTAAGAGGCATATCTTTTGGATAGAGAACTCAAAGATGTATTTTAAAAATTGTAACAAGAAATCATGGAGAAAAACTCTCATTTTCAATTTAGAAATAGCCTCATTTGGTCTAATGGCAAGATTTTCATCCCTTATTCTTCTTATTGCAAGCAAAAAATCGTAAAACAGATGCATTCTTCACCCACAACTAAACACTTAGCAGTTTTTAAAATTTATGATAAATTTCTACAAGCTTTCACTCGAAGGGCTTATGAAAGAATGTGAAAGACTATGTATGTTTCTAAGTGCATTGTATGCCAATACAAAAAGAAAAACATACATAAGCTAAGTGGTCTATATCCCTTACCTATCCTTGAAGAAAAGTGGACATGATACATAACCATAGATTTCATTATTGACTTGCCTATGGCTAAGAAAGGATGGAAAAATATCTATGTGGTGGTGGATAGGTTCACCAAGGTAGCTCATCTCATTGCCATGAAGACTTGATTTATAGCATCATAAGTTGCCAATCAATTCATGGAGCATATTTTTAAATTGCATGGATTATCACAAGTCATTATTCATGATACGGACTCTAAATTTATGAGAAATTTTTGACATGAAATTTTCAATAAGTGGTTGAAAACTTATCATAGGCATTTATATCATGATGTGTAGCATGCATGGGACTCATGGCTACATTTGGCTGAGTTTTCCTATAAAAAATCTACCCATTCTATTTTGTTGTTTCTCCCTTTGAGGCCTTGTACAGCTATGAAGTTCCTCTTTCTATAGTTCTCTTTAGTGAAAACATTAATCCTCATGGGAAAGAAGAGTTAGAACATATGTAGGCCCTTTCTTTAGTAGTGCAAAGTTGAATCTTAAGAAAGCCCAAGAGCAGATGAAGTTATATGCTAGATAAGAAGAGGTTTAAGAAGGAGAGTTCATATTGTTGAAAGTGACGAAGTATCAATATTCCACTTTGAAGGAGTGCTAAAGCAATAAGCTTGCTCCCATGTTCTATGGACCATATAGGATCCTTGAGCAGATAGGAGATTTGGCTTATAGATTGGAATTCCCTTCCTCCAAGAAGATTCATAATGTCTTCCACATCAGCTACCTTAAGCCTCTCATTTGTACTCAGGTTGATTATGTGGAGGAGTTGTCACCTATAGATAAATAAGGTGTTATACAATATAACTGAGGACATCATAGATCCGCAAGAAAAGAAGTTTTGCTCCAAGTCTATCATTGAGTATTTGATCAAATGGAAGGGTTCACCATTTGATGAGACTTCTTGGAGGCTTGTATCCATATTGAAAGAGTTTATTTATCTCAAGGATGCATATTTGTTTTACAATTAGTCATCATAGATAGCTCTTTTATACTACAGATAGCATCTAGATAGCATTTTGTATTTAAACAAATTTTACTATGCCCTAGTTATAGTGAACAACAACTTGCATAGATTGATTTGTTTTAACATGTAGTATACTTGATTCAAATTAGTTTATGAAAACTTATATTAGATTTTATCCAGCAAAGAATGTTTTGCACAATAAGCTATCTATTAGATATAGATATCTTTTCATAAAGATTTTGTGGCTAAGAACCTTCTAAAGATATCCAAATGTTGTGCATCAAAATCTTATACTTCAGTCTTTATTTCAACCAAATTTTAATTCTTTCCAAAAAAAAATTGTATATTTTGTAATGTTGAATACAAAGTAGTACTCTATCTTACCTTTAGATAAGGATGAAATGTAAAGGATTGGGAAGATTTAATATTTGGAAAAAATAAAATACCAAGTCACACTAATTGGATATGAGATGTAAGAGACTTTGCATATTTTTCATCATTCATTGATAATCATAGTAATCTCTTCATCTCTCCTTTTCTTGCAAGTTTCATGGTTTCTCTCTCCTTCTTTCTCTAATTCTAGTATTTCTCTCTGCTCATCAATATTTTTCTCTCCTCTTTTCTCTCTATTTTGCACTCCTCTCTCCTCTCAAGTCCACTTCTTGACATCGATAAAAGTGAACAGTTTGATGTATTGCTATTTGCTTCAAAGGTAGATCTCTCTCTCTCTCTCTCTCTCTCTCTCTCTCTCTCTCTCTCTCTCTCTCTCTCTCTCTCTCTCTCTCTCTCTCTCTCTCTCTCTCTCATAGCCAATAGATTCTCTATAGTCAAGCCTCTAGTAGCCAATGGGTGACAAGTGATGGGTTCATGGCTGTGGTGCAAGAGGAGGTGTCGGTGACCTAAAAGCTTTTTAAGGGCCATTTTAATTGCATGAATATTTCAATAATGCAATATCCGATCTTTTCCTGAAACACATGTGCAAGTTATGTATTGGAGCATAGGATTCTTAGTTAGGGGCCAAAGGATCGAAACCAAATTGGTGCAATTGAGTAAAGGGAGGCCTTTTATTTTGATTAGATGGAATGGGTTGCCACATCACAAGGCAAGCCAAGATTTAATGTCAGTTGAAGGTGGTTAAGCCTCCAACCGATGAGGAGGAGGTGATCAACCCTCAAAGGAGGTGGTGAAGTTGTAAGCACCCAACCCTGCACAAAATTGGCTTATTTCCTACATAAAACCAACAGGGGGAGGTGGCCAAGTTGTAGGGGGAGAGTCGTGCACAAACTCGCAAGGTGTAGGCTACCTTGGACTAGAAAATATGCACACAATTCATCAGCAACATGCGATAAACTACATGCCCCATCACCCATTAGGAGGAAATGGCCATTAAAACCTTCAAAAGAATCAAACTTTGAATCCCATTAAAAAGAAGAGGGACAACATCAAGGAGGAGGAGAAGATGAACATGAAGATAGAAAGGAATTCATAGGATAAAGGAAAAAATGGAAAAGACAACCATCTATCTAAGATGAGACAAAGGGAAAAAGAAACCCAACTTGCTAAGGAAGGGTAAAACAAAGGGCTGTGAGAGAAAGAAGAAAAGTAAGATCTTAATTGCAAATGCAAAAGGCTCCACTATTTTGAAAAGAGATGCCCATTATTATTTTTAAGAGATTGATGCATATGTTCTAAATTATTGTTATGAATTTTTTAATAAAATAGAGGATCCAAATGCAAGAAAAATCATGTTTTTTAAAAAAATCCTATAACTTATTACTTATTAATTTAGGATAATTATTGATGGACATCACGGCTTGGGAGAAATATAATTGGGCCAAAACTAGTTTCACTCAAAGAGAACTTAGTAGGTAGAATATTGGAGAAATCACCAATATAGTTATGAAATACTAGTGATGTGATCATGAAAATTAGTAAAATAATTGGTAGTTGAAAAAAATTTCTAGCAAAATAGTATTGATACATGTGTGAAATGCTAGTCAAACTTGCCTAGGAGCACTTAGAAAAACATTTTGATCCATGCAATAGAGGGGGAGTCGATACCATGAACAAGAGAAGCTGAAGAGATGGAGACGAGCTTCGCATTGCACATCCCTCAATCCCTCGCATACTCAATAGCACATACTTTAGCTCAAGCTCTCAACTCACCAAAAGAGCCATGAAGAGGAAAGAAGAGAATAGATAAAGCTTCATTATCCACAAATCCCTTTCTCCACACATGCTCTCTCCTCTCTCCCTCTCTTTCACTCTCACACACTTGGATAATAGAGCACCAAGAGAGATAGGAAGCAAAATTAGCATGTACATGAATGGCTTGTTTTAGTTGCTTTTTCATCTTCTTTATATATGATTTTTAGGGTTAGGGTTTCCCCATTCCCCTTGGGCATTCAAACCTTCTTTATGGCCATATGACTAGTCTTCCCTTCTTTTGCATGCACATAGGCCTTAATTTTAATTAATTGGAGTTGAAGGCTTGGTCACAAGACTTGGTTGTTCAAAATCATGACTAGTCAGCTTCTTGGAAGAGATCTTCAAGAAATAGTTGTTTTCCTACCATTTTAGAGGTTTGTGGACAAAAGAGGGGGGCAAAAGGGAAAAAGGACGTCTAAAACATATTCTAGTATACACATTAGTGTTTTCTCTCTCTTTCCCGAGCTCTTGTTCAAGCTTCCATGAAGGATTTCAGCTCTCATCTCTCCCCCATGCTTCTAATGCTCAAAAGTCTTCTTAATCCCTTAATATTTCAAGCCTCTCAATAACCATTGTTACTGAGGAAAATGCCAAGTATGTAGCAATCTATTCAATGGAATATGCACTATTTTACAAGCTTGATCTAAGGTAGTGTGACTGATAAAGATGATTTTTCCTTGCATTGATCCATTTATTTGTTTGGTCCATGGTCATGGTAGGCTTCTACACTAAGCATTAGAGGCTATATGCCATCTTGGAGGCATGAAGCTTCAGCATTGAAGCTGGATGTATCAAGGCACCACCTTAAAATCTCTTATCTACATCAATAATCTCCATATTTTATTCTCTACTCTTGAGCATGGCCTCTAATCATTGTCAAGAACCATAACAAGCTCCATTTCCCTTCTTCCACCCTATTCAAGCTCTTTTGAAATAGTTCAAAGTAGGGTAGCAATGTATTCTTTCAAATTTCTACTCAAAGCTTAGTATTACATGGGTTCCACTCTTTCCCAAGGTCAAGGCAAGTTCTAGCATCAAGTATTGGGGCATATTTCCATCCTTGAAGCAAGGAGAAGCATTTCCATTGTTGTCATTACTAGAATAACATGGCAACCATGGCTTACAAGTCAAATTGTCAAAGAATTTTATCTATTCAAGGGCCTTTTACTTCATAGTACTTTAGGGAGTTCATCTACAACCTTGGCAACCATTATTGAACAAGAGGTCCCGTAAGAGAATCAGTTGAGTTCCATCCTCTTCTTCTTGGAATCTGTTGATCAAATCCTTTATACCCACTAACCAACTGAGGGGATTGAGAAATAGAAGTGGTAGGAGATGGAAGAGAAATGGGTAAAAGAGGATGAAGAGATGGGTAGGAAAAATCATAAAATGAGGAATAAGCTAAAGAAGAATTAGCTAAAAATTTAGGCGAATCAGTTAAGAAATGTGTTAATTGATAAGTAAGAAAAGTAGAAGGTATATGGATAGATGGGGAAGGACAAGGCGGAGAAGGGGAAAATACTCGATCTTCAATGAAAGAACAATAGGTAAAGATTGGAATTTGAGGAGCATCCTGAGGTTGAAAAAGGAGAGGTAAGATGGCTGCTGAGTTGGATTGATAAAGGGAAAAATAAGCATCATAGCAATGGGCCATTTGTTGATAATAAAATAAGCTAGGAACAAAGGGACCTAAAACAAATCGTCGATGGTAAGCATCAAATAAGAATGAATCAAATGGATGGTTCTTGAGATCCACCCTCAGTTGGTTAGTGTTCTGCACATGAGTGGAGACTGTATTCTATCGTTGGTTCAGGACAATAGAATCAATCATTGAATTTCATAAAGTGTCAAGCCAAGCAACCACTTTAGAAGAATAACATTGAAACATTTCATTTATCCTCAACTCCAAATGGTTGACATATAAGGCAGCTTGTAAGACCACATCCCTTACATACTAATCTAGATCTATATCATCTGGAATTAACAAATCACCTCGTAGATACATATAAGACATCAGCATTGTATCCAATGTCATAGAATCTTCAAAGACCATATGAACAACTTCTGTCAGCAAATCAAAAGACCAGGCTCCACTCCAACCATCCTCTAGAAGAGGCAGATCCATTGTTGAGAGCTTAATATAGAAGGCCAACTTCTGCACCTGATAGTCGACAAAAAAGGAATGGTCGGGAGGAACATACTCCTGAAATTGCTCAAATATAGACCATAAGAAATCTATCTTAGATCGTAATCTTTTCACTTTAGCTTGAAACAACGGACATAACGTGGTCTATCTTCGGAGAACTGCCAAGTCCGCATGGGTCAAAGAATGAATTGGATGTACAATAGGGCTCTGTGAAGAATAACGTGATTGGACTAGTTGCTCGTTAAGGTGCTGAATTTGGTTTCTGCTCTGGTCTAAGGTAGTATTGGTTATCTTAAGCTCCTATGTCTGGGTGGCTAGCAAAGCCTAAAGCTTATGAGATTCTTTCAACAATCTATCTCGTTTCTCAGTTACATTAACCATTTCGGTGTCAACTGAGTGTACAAACTAGAAATTTCCATTTTCTAAGCATCAATGATCTTAGTATGTTGCTCCATTTGGGTGCAAGGATCAGAAAAACATTCATGAGCAGAAGCTAGCTCGGCATTTGCCTTTGTCAACTCATCTTTAGTCAGTTGTACTTCATCATAGCAAGAGAAATAGAGCTGCTACATACATGCAATCATTGAGAGCTCAATAGAACGTTAAATATCTTGATATAGGAAGGGAATTGCATCTCCAGTTACCAAGCATTGCATTGAAGGGATGGAAATCTCTAGAGTACCCTCACGATGTGCTCTGAAAGATTCGGCATTGTGAGGAAAATTGGGAGGTGACTGCTAGATTGATCACGAACGGAGACTAGAGGAGGATCTAGGGTTGATTCAGCTACTCATTTTAAGCGTTTCTTCTGAACTACCATAGGAGGGATATGATCAAGATCCTGAATGATGACATCAAAGTGTTTAGGAGGGGGAGGAGTATCTGGTGGATCATCTATCAAGGTAGGAACTTCCTTTGAAGGGGTGGCTCCAGCGTATGCCAAAAAGGCAAAAAGATAGGATCCAAATGTAACATTAGTTACATTATCTCTTGTAGCTCTAACAAAGTGTTGATCCATTTTGGACAGAAGGTAGGAACTCCAATCGATTGTTATGCCTTTTAGCACTATTCTAGAAGCTGTAAACAACTCCTTTGAAAGGCAATCAAAGGTTGTCTTAGCAGGATTGGAGATCATGGAGATAATGATGCTAGAAGTGGTAAGAACTTTCTTGGGATCCAACACATCCTGTGTCTACTTTTGCAACAATTTAAGGGTATCCTCATTCGAGAATAGTTGTCTAGCAGTAGGGAAAGGGTCTCCCCGATAGGGTAAAGACAGAGCCTTGCCCACACTTTTAGGTGTCAATTGGACAATTGTTCCTCTGATAGGACCAGACCTCTTACTGAAAGAGGCTAGAAACTGATCACAAGTATTAGTATCCTTTGGGATGAGTGGTAATGAGAGTGCGATGAACTTGGCTAAGCTTGCTTTGCCAATAAGGTCAAACTCCAGCAATAAAGAATAATCGTGAGAGACCAATGGGATGTACTGGACTGGAGGAGGAGCTTGAGGCACCATTCAGATGGAATATATACACACACCACACACTCAGACAATCACAGGAAATGCCTACAAACAACAAAATATCCATTAAAAAAAAAGCGACCAGAATAAGCACACATAGACGTGATTAACCGACTAACCATCCCAAACAATCCATATCCTAAAAATTTTTTGGCATGACCTGTACACATATCAGACCAAAAGCTTCATGCTATGTAATAAACATGTACTCGAGACCTCGTATTAAGCAGAAAAGAAAACTACAGACCGCACCCGTAATCATATCATACAATCAAACCATAATACCTCAATAATCTACTCAGGACATAACTAGAACTTCTGTAAGGAATGACAACTTGAAAGACTACATGTACCCATCCCATGAAGCGCATTTATTTGAAAGAAAAGAAAAAGTAAAGGGAATGATTTTAGTGAAGGGTTTATTTTAATAAATTATTAAAAATTGGTGAAAGTTTATTAGGTTGTAAACCTTGATAAGAAAACGATGGTTCCTTCTTAAAATATTGATTACAAATTATTAGGGTGAAACATTGCTTTTAACAAATCTCAAATTTCGATACCCAGACTGGGTCTCTAAATGCATATTCATTAATTAAAAATTAAGTGTGTGTTTAACATTTTTTGTGTAGTACATGCACTTGTGACGACGGGTTCATTTTTAATAAACTTAGACGTGTCTGTAGCACACGAAGCGTGTACTAAGTGAATGGTTGGTTCATTTTAATTATTTAGAAAAATGTGTGTTTGACGCGAGTGTGCATGGAAAAGTGGGTGATTTAAGTTCATTTTAACCATTAACCATGATTAAGGGGTGAATAAAAAAATAAATAAAGTAAAAAATATAAATACATGACATGGGTGTGTATGCAAGAGACTGAGGGCACACAGATGGATCCCAAGATGCAACGAGTCTAACAAAAAAGCAAAAGTCACTATTGAAAAAAAAAACACTTGATTCTTTTTTTAAAAAAATAAAGGCGAGGTTAGTTGGGTCATATTTGGTTTAGTTAATACAGATTAGTGTTTGGGTGGTGCTATTATTTTTATTGTAATTTATGTGTTTTTTTCGTGGTTTGTGTTTTTACTTTTGTTTTATTTTTTATATTTGATTTATTATGGTTTTTTAAACACAATTTTAATAACTAGCTTTCAGCAATCAACCTTGAGTGAAAATTGAACCATCAGGCTTCAACAATGGATCTGTATTTTTCAATAACTTTTTAGCCTATTTTTGGAATTTAAAATAAAATTTCTATGAATTTAGGTAAATATTTAACATTTTGGCCTTAAAATAATAGGGTGATTATGTATCAAGGCTTTTTCAGCTTATAAAAATATTTCAAAAGTAGTCAAATGCATTGATGGAATTTTCTATGATTTTTTTGAATTTTAATTCTGATTTTTAATAAAATTTTCTCAAATTTCAATGAATTTTGAAGGATTTTAAATATTCTTAATTGTTTACAATTAACTTTATGCAATTATGACCAAAAAAATAATCAAAATTTTTTGTTGATGTTTTGGGATTTTGTTTTTAATTTTATTAAATTTACATGGATTTTTATGAATGTTGGTAAATGTTTTTAAGTGTTTTTAGGTATTTCTATGTGTTTTTTGCAGGTTTTTGGAAAATAAAAGGAGATACCCGAGTTGTGTGTGAACAACAACGTATGAACAGATGAGCAGCATGGACAAGTCGAGACGCGCGTCCTCGCGCGTGCACACCTATGGACGACGCTTGAATACAATGCAAACGTACTTGTGACACACGCAAACACCCTCACGAATACTCACAAGTGGGGTGGGAGAAGGAATGGTCGGTGCCGGGGGTGATTGCGAGTTGTTGCAGGGGGGTTCGGCGAATGTCGGCGGGGGGTTGGGGGCCAAAAAGGGGTTTTTTGCAGTGGGGTGGGGGGTGGGAATAGGGACTTAGGAGGGGTGTGAAGGGGGAAATTGGGTGGTGGGAAGGGGGGGCTAAGGGAAAGGGTAGGGGGGGTTGGGCAGAAGGGTGGTGGGAGAAAGGAGACAGGGGACAACAGGCGGGTGAGAAGGAGAAGGAGGTTGCAGGCGGGCGAGGAGGTGGCCAGGGCCGCGATCGATGGCCGCAAACGGGGGGTGACGAAGGTTGCAGGCGGGTGAGGAGGTAGCCAGG
This sequence comes from Lygodium microphyllum, assembly GCF_053477565.2. Lineage (NCBI taxonomy): Eukaryota > Viridiplantae > Streptophyta > Polypodiopsida > Schizaeales > Lygodiaceae > Lygodium > Lygodium microphyllum. The sequence continues at coordinate 12,043,812 of NC_141142.1, forward strand.
GAGGACAGGAGGGGAAGGGGAGGAGAAGAGGGAGGAGGAGGGTGGGAGAGGAAGAGAGGAGGAGGAAGAAAAGGAGGTGGAGGAGGGGGGGGGATGGAGGAAGATGGCAGGAGAAAGAAGGAGGCGCTGGGGAGAGTGGGGGAGGAAGAGAAAGGGAAGGGGAGGAAATGGTGGAAGGAGAAGGAGGGAAGGAGATGGTGGGAAAAAGAAGGAAGAGGAAGGGAGGAGGAGAAATAAGAGGAAGAAGAAGAAGAAGAGGAAGAGGAAGAGCGGGTAGAGAGAAAGAAAAGAAAAGAGAGAGACAGGAGAAAGGGAGGGGGGGAAACCATCCGGTGGGGGCGGATATTTTGAAAAATAAATAAATAAATGAGAAATAATAAAAAATAAAGATAATTTTTTTTTAAAAAAACCCCCGTCTTGGCTTATGTGTAGGGAGAGGTAAAAAAATTTACAGTGGCGAGAAGCAACAGGGCTGGGATGGCGATGGGGAAGGCACGAACGCCATGGGGGCGTCGTGAGGTGTGTAAAAGCAAAAACACGCTCGTTCACGCATGAGGCGAGGCACGTGCGGACACGAAAAATTAAAGAAAATTTAATAACATGCAAACCGTGAGCCAGAATGCAATGCACTAAAAAGGAAAACTGTGTCGGAAGGCGAGGGAGAGACTATGAAAAAGTACAACGAGGTGTCCAAGATCAAGTCATGGCGTTCACATGGAAAAAATGCAAAAATCAAGCCTGAATATACATACAATAATTAATATCGAAAAATTTGTTTGCCAAACGGAAAAGCGAGAAAAATAATATTATGAGAAAAGTCAAGCCGAGCAGGTCTATCATGTCAGAACACCATTCCAACGGAGATAACACTCGGTCACCTGGAAAAAACCAAAAAAGGGCCGTCGAAACAGGATGCGAAAATTAATATAAAAAGACCTGGGCACCGGAACGAAGGGCACTAAAAAGAAAAAATGTCAGTGGGAAGGGGATTCACAGGGTGAGCACAATAAAATGCATATCCAAGGGAATAAGAAGGGGTTCACATGCAAAAAAGGTAAAAATTGGCCCAAAAAATGCACACGGAAATTAATATAAAAAAATCCATTAGACAGAACAAAGTGAGGAAAGAAGGAAAAATGTGCATAAAATTTTGCTCAACAATCCTATCACATCAAAACATAGTGTTGAGCAATAGAACCCCCGTTTGCATGGAAAAAACCCAAAAATCGTATCCGAAACGAGATTCAGAAATTAATGGCGAATGATCTGTGCACCAGAATGGGGGGCAGTAAAAAGAAAAAATGTGAGGACAACATATAGTCTTCAAGATTGTCACATCAAATCTCAATTCGGATGGGATTAGGAGGAATTCACATGGAAAAAACAAGAAAATGGAGCTCGAAAACACTAAGTAAGAAAAATTAATAACAAAAGATCCAGAGGGTAAAATAATGCAGAGGAAAAATGAGAAATATGCAAGAAGGGTGGTCGGCAGAGGCTATCTAGTCAAAATGAGGAGAATAGGGTAGGTTTCTATGAAAAAAGAGCAAAAATACGCACGAAAAAGACACAAAATCTCACAAAAATTAATTACGGACAAATTGTACAGTGGAATAATAGGTGAGTAAAAAGAAAAATATATAGGGGAAGGCATAGGATAGGACTGTCACATCATATCAACATTCTAAAACAATAAAGGAGCGTTCACATGGAAAAACATCCAAGTTACGGGAATTGTTTCAAAAATTAATAACGTAAAAACAATAAGCCAGAACCAGGGGATGTAAAAAGGAAAAGTGTGTCATTCGAAGGGATGAACAGGGCTATAAAGTTGGATCAGTAGTTTGGTGAACGTAGGGTATGTTCACATAGAAAATAAAAAATTTGCGTAATAAAAGCAACCACAAGGAAAACAGCCTCAACGACAGGGGGTACAAGGGTGGGTGGATGAGGAAGGGACCCCATCAGGGTAGAACTAGTACGTGGTAGGCACACATGATTGGGTAATGCCATATGCAAGGGGGTATGCACATTAGATGCATAGGGACGTGTTCCCACACTTAAGACCTTACCGATTAGGATAGATTAATTGACATGCCCATGGACTTGTCAATCGACTGGATGCTGGCATCCCCACACTTAAGACATAACATGCACTTGCAAACAGAAGGGTAGGGTTGGGAACACTTGGCCCATTTCACAGATGATTGAAGGGAATCGTCGTTGTTGATGTAAAAAGATTAAAGCCGTCGTCGAGTGGCAAGAGGGACCAGGGAGCACCACAGAACACGTCGAGCATGGTAGGGACCATGTAACAACACCCAGGAAGATATCTTTGTTGATAAAGTCCGTCGATTCAAGTGTCGATGACGAAGAATAAAGCTCTTAGCTCACGGGCACTTAGGAGGATGATAGAACAGTTGCTCACCTCGTGACGCACATCGCTCGATGAATAAGCATGAAATTCCATAACTCATGGCCAATGTAGAACTGAACAAGGGAAAAGTGATTGGGAGGGAGTACGTCAGTGTGCACAATTGATGGTGCATTTGTGTGTTCCACCCATCTGGCATATGTGCAAGCAGGAAGGCCAGGGAGCCTTATCATGTAGTATAGAATAGGGTGGCATGGCTTGTGATGGTGGCAAAGACTTGTCCCATGTGTGTAGAGGGAAACAGAAACGTACCTTACTCTAATTGTCGTCACGTCCCTCAATCTCACCTCTCAAAATTGACTGAAGAGAAACACTAGTCACACTCAACCCACCCTCTGACTCACACTCTGTTGAAAGATACAGAGGGCAGCCCATTCCTGAAACCCATTGATGTAATCCTCACATTCACTTGTGCAAAGGTTGTATGTCTTGTGCGCATTTGATGGTGCAACCGTGCATCCCACCTTGTGCTAGCATACAGTGAGAGAAGGAAGGCCAGGGAGCCTTATAGTGCAATGCACATGAACATATCGTGCTTTGTGCATTAAGAGGCCCATCCCGTGCGTGCAACACTCCATTCACACATCGCACCTCTCAATTGAATTGAAGGGAAAGAACTAGTCACTCACCCCACCCTCTGTCTCACACTCTGTTGAAAGATATTGAGGGAAAACCATACTCACATCCCCATCCGGTTAGGATGAAAACTCACATCACTCAGGGGGTTGTCAATGAAGATCACTTCATTTGTTAATGAAGAGGCATACCCAGGAAAATAGCCAACAGATCAAAATTGTGTATTGGATATAGAACATGTCGTTTGCTAGAAGATCGTCAGACGCTCTACAGAGAGACACAAGACACAATGTACCAAGGGATGTGACTTCGGAACTGGGTCCTGGAGATGTCAACTGATGATCAACTTTCTAGACTGCTAGGTGTTACCACCTTTTCCATAGCTAGCTTCCTGCCCAAGGGTGTTTGCCACCTTTTCTTGAAACGAGGCCTATTATGACAAGGAATCACTTCCTTTTCTCCCATAACAGTTTTTTTTCTTATTTTTTCTTTTAATAAAGAGTATGGTAGAAATACCATGTGGCAGGACCATCCTCATTACCACTGCTAGATCAAACGTGAGGAGAACATACTAAGGATGGAAGGTGCCTGGGAGGGGCTAGCAGAACGAGACTGCCTCATGAGGAAGATCATAAGGGCTATCGAAGCATAAGAAGAAGGACAGTGTGATGCCCACAAGGAAAAGGGTGCGTCGACTGTGATTGTTAGGATTCTCATAGAGGTAAGTACTTCTTCAGATGATAGCCATTGATCAGAAAGGGATCATCAGAGGCATCAACGGCCTACACTTGGACAGAGCCATTAGGATTGACAACAAGTACCTTATAGGGACCCATCCAATGTTATTGGAGCTTGCCAGGAAACTTCCCAAATCGCAAATCATAGGCCATAACAACATCATCTTCTTTGAACTCCTTGTGCTTGATGAAGCTGTCATGATAGGCCTTGCGTCACGCTTGAGTGGTTTCCATGCACTGTAAGGCCATCCGCTAAATCTCATCCAAACATTCCAAATGTAGCAGGCAGCACTGGAGGGACTCTGTGAGGAGTTCTTTAACTGCCACTCATAAAAATGGCAACTCCAGCTCAACAGGGAAGACGGATTCTATGCCATACACCAACTTTGTCATGTAGCAGCCTTGTAAGAGGTTCGGTACGCCCAGAGGGCCTTTGTAAGTCGATCATCCCAATCACAGTAATGTGCGGTAATTGTCCTTATGAGGATCCAGCAGAGGATGCAATTAGTGACTTCGACTTGGCTGTTTGCTCTAGGGTAATAGGGGGTGGACTTGCAATGGCGGATCTTACAGTTCTATCAACTTCTCCATGATCTTGTTAAGGAAATGAGTACCTCGATCACTTACAAGCTCTAGGGGACTGTCAAAATGGGTGATGATGTTTTCATGCATGAACAAGGCCACGCTGTTACCATCATCCCGCTTCAGAGCTTTAGCTTTACACCACTTTGTGACATAATCCGTACATACCAAGATGTATATGTTCTGCTTCCATCTGGTGGGCGGATCAATGGGACCCACGGAATCAATCCCCCACTTCTCGAACGGCTTTAGGGGAAGAATAGGTTGCAGTGACATGGCACTGGCCTTGGTGGGTTTTCCCATTCCCTGACAAGCATCACATCTCTTGCAGTAGTCATATGCATCTTTGTGGAGGATCGGCCACCAGTATCCCGGTAATAGAGCATTCCTGGCCGTTGCTTCTCGTGTGAAGTGTCCACCATATGGCTCATTATGACAAGCCTTAAGAATAATTCCAATCTCGTCTCCTGCAACACATCTTTGTCTTTCTTGTACAATGCATCGCCTAACAAGGTATAGGGGGTCAATTCCAACAAAATCTTCTTCTTCTCATGGCTCAAAATGCCAGGGGGATACTATTGAGTTGCCAAGAGGTTGGCTATGTCTGCGTACCATGGAGTAGCTCTGTCGACTAGAAACAAGGAAGCATCATGAAGGTCTGGATCATCCTATTCCTCTTCTGCAGCTTGAGGGATTCGTGATAGATGATTGGCTAGGATATGGGAACGGCCAGGCTTAGTGACCACTTCCAAATCGAACTCTTGAAATAGGAGCAACCATCTCATTATTTTTCCTTTGACATCTGCTTTGTTCATTAGGAAGGACACAGCTTCATGGTCCACATAGAACTTGAAATGCATTGACAGTAGATAGTGTCGAAACTTCTCCAATGCAAATACCATTACTAAATACTCAAGATCTATCACTATGTAGTTCCGCTCTCGGTCAGTTACTTTCCAACTTGCATAATAGATTGGTTGATCTAATTTAGAGGGGCCCTTTTGACATAAGACATCACCTAGCCCTTTAACAGATACATCTATGTGCACATGGAACTCCTTTGTCCAATCAGGAGGCTGCCGGATGGGTGCTCTGATGAGGCACTATTTTAAGGTATTAAAGGCTTCTTCGCAATCATCATCCCAAAGAAAATCCACATCTTTTTCTTAAGAGCTTGTGCAGAGGGGCTGCCTTGGTTGTAAAATGTGCAATAAATATTCTGTAGTAGCCCACATGGCCAAGAAACCCTCTCAATTACTTGATGTTTGTTAGTGCTGTCAAGGCTACAATCTTCTCAATCTTCGCTTGCTCTGTGGCTATCCCTTTTGCAGAGATGATATGGCCCAGAAGAACTCCTAATGAGACGTCAAAGACACATTTATTGGGGTTGAGAGAGATCCCATATTCTTGACATCTATCAAAACATTGCTCTAGGTGTCCCCAATGCTCACGGATTAGATTATAGACACATAAGTCATCGAGATACACTTCAATGAAATCATCTAGATGGTTTTGGAAGGCAGCCATCATTACTTGTTGGAAGGTAGCAAGAGCATTATAGAGCCCAAAAAGTATCACCCTGTAGGCATAGGCCCCCCCATTCTGTGGTGAAGGTTGTTTTGGATTGGTCCTCTTGTGCGATTTGGACTTGGTTGTATTCACTAAATCCGTCCTAGAGGGAATACAGCTCATGGCAGGCCTCTATGTCCAACAGTTGGTTTGTGAAAGAGATAGGAAAATGATCCTTCTTCGTCTTGGAGTTTAGCTTTTGAAAGTCCACACATATTCAAAGTTTCCCATTCTTTTTGGGTACGACCACAATGGGTAAAACCCATTCACTATTAGCCATAGGATAAATGAACTTGGCTTCAAGGAGCTTCAATAATTCAGCCTTCATCAGAGCATAATAATTAGGATTCATATGCCATTGTCTTTGCCTTACAGGTTTGGCATCAAGTTCTAGGTCAATGTGATGTTGGCATACTGTGGGATCAATCCCCTTTAGATCTTTATACGACCAAGAAAATAGGTCTAAGTTCTCCTTTAGTAGGTCTCGCAAGACCACTAGTTCTTTTTCTAGAAGATTGAGACCCACTTTCAGGTGACGTTCAATACTGTTAATATCCAGGAATGTCACTTGCCTTTTACCTCACTTTGCGAATAAATATCCCACAGATTGCTTCTGGATAGAGATCTGAATCCTTCAAGGGAGTAATGTCATTGTCTAAAAATGTCACATAACACGGACCTCTATAAGCCGTGGCTCTGACGGCTCTAGCTTCTGTTGACAAGGAGCATCATCATCATTATCTTTTCTCCAGAATGAATGGTTAGGGCGACAAGAGCCACTGGTGAACTTAATTTTTATACCTTTGATCCATTGCTTATGTAGATTTTGTATACTTTGTGGTCCATTGGTCAACCCAAATGGAACCATGGTCATTCCATCCAACACCCCAAGATCCTAAGCCTCTGAGGTCTCTATAGGGACATCAACAAGATCATCTGCCATCAAAGGAACTTCTTCATCTGCACTTTCATAACCTGCTTCTTTTTCTTCCTCGTCATTTTCATCCTCTTCCTTTGGAAGCTTTGTCTCTGCTTTTGTAGAGGCTCTGTAGGAGAAGAACATATCCTCTGTCTCTGTGTTTGCTTCTGCTTCTGCCTATGTCTCTGCTTCTGTCTTTGCAACTACCATGTAACAAGGAGAATAGTACATCCATGCTTCTATGTCGTTGTCAGAGATGATTTCCAAAGTCAATTTGAGTTGAGGCAAGAGGTATTCTCCCATAGACAAAGACTTTTCTTCTCTCGGTAGTTGTCTTACAGTGCTCACTGTTAGGGACTGTGCCTCTATTTTCTTGGGAAAGAACTGTTTAACAGTCTCTTCGTTTCCTGATGTACCATCTGTTACTTCATTTGAGGAGTCTATTATGACTTCGATAGATGTGAATCCATTGTCTCTTTGCGATCCATACAATTTCAACACTACTTTGTTGGGTTCTTTGCCTAGGGTTAGGGTGCCTTTCAACCAGTCCGTCTTAGCTCTTGCTTCAAAAATCCAAGGTCTTCCCAACAATAGAGGGTATGAGGTTTTGTAAGAATTTGGTTTGACCATAAAATACATCAGCCAATAGTCTCTTTCTGCCAGGGTTATTTTTACGTATGGGAGGATGTTCAATGGTTTGATTCTACTTTGGTCCGCCAATCTGATAAGCCACTATGTAGGTTGAATTCCTTGCAAACCTAGATCATTCATTGTCACATCTGTCATTATGTTTACTGAAAAGCCTCCATTAATCAATGCATCTGAAATAAAGCATCCTTCTATCCATACACTAATCTTTGGGGTTCCAGGATCTAGGAAGGCGTTAGCCACATCTACTTCCTTCACAAGTTTTGAGGCTTTGTTGAACTTTGTTGTTGTTGGGGGAGCAATCCTTAGGCCGCATCTTCTTGTCAATATGTTTTTAAATCTCTTTCGACAACTAGGAGACATCATCAGTACTGTTAGAATGTTAGGTTTGGTTTAAAGGTGTCTAGGTCTTTGACCAAATCATACTCTTTGATAGGATCCATAGGCTTTTCCAATCGATTGGGAAATGGGGCCACACCCACTTTTATCTTCCCTTGTTCTTCTAAGAGTGGAAGCATATACGCTTTTTCTTCATGAGGAGGTCCTTCTACATTCTCTATTTTGTGGACCTCTAGTCTTGCCTTTGCAACTATCTTTGTAGCTCTCTGTGGCTATGTGGTGCTCTGTACTTTCTTATTTTGGATTGCATTGTTCTATTTTTCTTGAGGGAGGTTGAATTTCACAGTCTTTGCAGAAGGAGCGTTCTCTTTTGGAACTATGGGTTCTCCTTTCTTTGCTCACGTTATTACGGCCACTTTCAATTCCACCAAATTGAAAGCAGGTTCTTGGATCTTCTGTTGGGTATCAGAAGTAGATTTCACAAGGGCTGGACTCGGACAATCTTTTGCAGTATGGCCTTGCATCGACTACATAAGGACTTGTAATTCACAAATCTTCCAGGGCTTGGACAATTTGGGGAGGTATGACCCTTTTCTTCACATATGTAACATTCCACCCACCTCTGATCTCTGACCATCGTTAGATTGTCGTTCTCTGTAACTTTGAAAGGGAAACCTCCTTGGACCAAAATTAGGACCAAACTCCCTAGGCTTTGATCCAATGTCCTACGTTGTCATTTTGGATTCTAGTAAGTTGAATCTTGTGTTTTCATCTTTCAGTCTTCATTTCTGCATCTCTTTCAGAAAGCAGATATCCTCTATATGGTTCTTCCTCAAATAATAGGAACAGAAAGCTCCAGGGTTGGTTGGTTTTAAGGTACATTCAATGTCTAAATGTCTTGCTTGATGGCACTTTCCGCACCATGTATTAGAACGCATCACATCTCTTCCGCCTCCCGCAGGAGTGGATATATTGGAGGTATTCACCTTCAACGTATGTAACTGCTCTGTGATTACATCCATAATCTCTTTTACTTGTGACTGAATTGGACAGGTAGTCCTTCAGATTTTCACCTCCTGATGTACTTGTAGTAGGATTTTGAAAAGCTTCTATAATTACTACATACACGGGCTAGGTTGATCCAGGAGGTCCTTTGTTCTGGTTTTGATTCAGAGCTCCTGTTAAGACTTGGGGTTGTTGATTCAAGTGGGTAGGCTTCCACTGTTATTGAGTCACCATTGGAGAAACTGTTTGAGGCCACTATTTTTGTGGTTGAACCATCATTTGAGGCATTGTCATTTGCGACCACTGTGGATTAGGTGCATTGTATTGCGACATTGTTTGCAAAGATAGGGGTAGGGAATCGTCCCTGGGACTGCATTTCTTGCTTCAACTTTGTCATGTAGTCTTGCACCTTCCACTATAGCTTGTAGGTTGACTGGTCTTCTCAATTCTATAAACTTGTGGACTTCTAGTTGTAGGCCTCAAAGGAACACTCCTTTTTGGATGCCTTCATCTAAATGATGGTTAGTCCATTTCTTCAGGATGATTCCATTCACGAGACATAAGCTTCTACTCTTTTGCCAAAGGACTAACTTAGGTTCATAAACTCCTATCGCATTCGCTCTTCAAAACCTTCATGCCTAAATTTAGTGAGGAAGGCCAACTTCAAGTCGTCCCATGTGCCAAAAGTTCTTGCTGCTTGTCTCTCATACCATTGAAACGCTGCACCATTGAAAGTGGCGCGGGGAATATTGCTAACCAATGCTCAGGGGTTCTGGCATTGTTAGTAATACATGCTACCATAAACTCTGTTACATTTAGATCAGGTTCTTCATTGTACTCTCCTTTAAAAATTGGCAATGGGACTACATTTGCTAGTCTGCCATCAATATTTCCAAGACGAATCTAACTAGGAAGGGGACCTTGAGTCGCCACGGGGACTTTTGTAAAGAGTGCTTTTAAGGCATCAAAGGAGGCCTCTACTGCAAGCTTGTTCTCAACCTTGAGTCTTGCCTTCTCTCTTCTCATGTACCTCTGGACTCGTTCTAGCGCTTGCCTCTTAATCGCATCATTCATCTGAGGGTTGGCTCCAACCACTTGGTCTGTACTCAACAGAATAGAATCATAGAGGGGCTTCAATCTCTGTAGGATTCTCTTGCCAATATCTCTTCTACTTCTTTTCAATATTTCTAAATTCAACTTTCAAACCACTATAGAGAGGGAGATATTCCGTTTTAAAAGTATCAAAACTCATTCTTTTTAGGATTGTTGTTGTGCCATCATTATAATAATACTAGCTTCTAAGGGTTTCAACAGTGTATGTTGTGAAAAACACTCTGTCTACCAACTTTTAGTGGGTTTCTAATTGAACAAACAAGAGGTTGTCAGTGTACCAAGCATCCCACGTATCTTATTGTTAAGTATCTAAAAATAAATTTCAACTCTTTTCTTTCTTTTTTTTGTGAACCTCCACAAACCACGACTCCTAAAGCTTCTTCACGATCTCCCACTTGATGATGTCTAGAAACTTCTCAATGAATATCAAATCTTCCATGGATGGTCATTCTCTCTGTTTCTACTTTTTAATTTGTTCCCACAATCATCAATCCATGCTTCATATTGAAGAAAATCAGAATAAAACAGAAGCTAAACAAAAGATAGTAGAACCTCCCTCAAGAGAACCTATCAAAACATCACAAAGCTTCATATTTCCACTAAGAATCATTATGAGCTTTCAAAACATGATCAATATCATCCAAAACACTCTCAAACACTTCCAAAATAACAAAATTTCACTCAAAATTTATCAAAAGTCAACTATTCAAGCCTCAAAAACAACAAAAGTCAACCAAAAAATCTAGTCATTCTAGCATTCAACAGTCTCCACCACTGACGGGTTACCCCAAACCTCTAGAAAGTATATTGAATTCCTCTCCCATATCTACAATCCCCTTTCTTATGATATCTCCTAGTATTGCCACTGACAAGACCACATGCATCTCCATGCTTTTCCAAAAAGCATTCACATGCAAGGACTTATGCACTGAGTTCAATGTGAGACTGGGTATTTGTGTGGCTACATCATTCTCATGCAAGTCGGCTACTCTTGGCTTACTAGATCCTTCTACACATTGCTTCAATTCTCACCATAAAGCAGATCCCCCATCGGAAACATTACAGGAGAGCTGATAGCAATTTCATAAGCAGGCCGTTAGCTGCTTACCTTTTGTCTTGCCCTACACTCTTTTGCCACTGGTTCTGTGTGAGGCGCAGATGTATCTCTTTAGTTTATATGTGTCAGTGAGACCAACGTGCTTACACTAGAGAACTCGTTGATCTCGACTTCTAGGATGGGCTTGGTATCCTTTAGATGATCTTAGGCTTCTCTCACCCACTCCTTAACCTTGTCAACTATTTCCAATTGACACTTTGGATTAGGATATTCCCAAACCTTGGCACTCCCCTTCTCCACAATTTTAGGTACTGAAGTCTTAGCCTCTACATCAACCACTTAATTCCCTCTCATTAGTGTGGTCACACTGTTTGTTTTTAGTATTACTTTGGTGTCCACTCTCTTTTTTCTCCTTCGGCAAGTCTTCTTTCCTATCAAGGCTGCATCTAGCTTGCTAGGTCCTGGCAATGAAATATTGGTATGCTTCATTTGTGCCCTAGTCATGACGTTCAACGAGATAGGAGTGGCCTCACCATCAAGTGTTTCGACTTCAAATAGCCCCAAGGGCACAAAAGATATGATAGGTGAGAGCTGGTAGATGATTTTTGCCTAGGACATTCGATATATAAGTGAGTGATTTCAGTGTGGATGGTTTTGACAAATGGTACTCTATGTATTGAAAAACAAAATAGAGCTTATGGAACTAAAGGACTTCGATTCCTGCCATACCGACCCACTCTTTGAGAAAATGTAAAAATGTCTCATGAGTGCGAAAAAAGAAAATTAAAAAACAAAAGAAAGAAAAAAATTTGTTATGGGAGAAAAAAACAAATTTCATATTATAATAGGTCTCGCTCCAAGAAAAGGTGGTAAACACTCTTGGGCAAGAATCTAGCTATGGAAAAGGTGGTGGCTACATCAACAAGTTGGCATTAGAAGCATGAAATGTGCTTTTACATATGAACTTAACCTTCTCTTGGTTTTGTGTTCTTGTGGTTGTGGAAGCTTGTCACAGGTTGACTTCAAATTGTGCTCTTCTTGGTGGCTATAAGTTTTCTTGTTTAAGATCAAAAGAAGCGACCTCAAAAATTCTGATCAAACTACCCTTCTCTTATTATCAAAACACTAAGTATACAAACTTCCTCTTAACTTCTTTTACACATTTAAATGTGAATGACCCTTAAGAGCAAATTGGCTTGAAATGTGGTGAATGACCCTTAAGAGCAAATATCTCTTTCCGAAGGCCACTCTTGGTGAACATTGCATGGGTCACCACCCATGTCATTGGTAGAGGGCCCAAATATCTCATGGTCAAAAGCCTTGTATATGGTAAGGTTGAGAATTGTGTTCAAGAGGTGATAAAAGCCTGCAAATTGGAGACCTTTTGATTATAGATTTCAAAAAAGCTTATGATAGGGTCTCATGATCTTCTCTATTAGGAACTCTCCAAGTGATGGGATTTGGGGCAACCTTCCACAAATGAACTCCTTCAGACTTTTGAAGAATTTTCTATCCCATCAGGCTCTAAAAAGTAGGACAGAAACAAAGATAATTATGCTCTCATGGGACCCTCTCTCAAGCTAGCTCATAAAGATCAGCTTTAAGATAGTATAGCCAAAGGCATCATTGAGATACCCTGACTGGCGAGCTCACGTTGAAGGAGAGATTTGATTGCTTGTATAGCAAGATTAAACTCAAGATGCAAAGCTAGTCCAAGGGTCTCCAACTAGTCATAACAATGGCAAAATAATATGGAATTTTTCCTCAGACTGTCAACCTAAAAAGTTGTCAATTTATGTGGAATGGCAAAGCTTTTGGAAAAATGTTTATGGATGGGAAATAACAAGGAATGCCCATCCAAAATAAAAAACAATTTAGAGTATATAATATATGCTTGATAAATATCTAATATTTTCACTCTTAAGGGTTAAAGTAGGTTCTCTATTGTAACTTTGAGCTTCAAATGGTAATAGGAAAGGCACAAACTTACTACGATTGCCATAGTTTTATGTAATGCCCATGTCAACTGGTCATAGTTATATGTAAATCCTTGATATTTATTGATTTAACTATGTCTTTTCCTGTCTAAATTTACTATGATTGTCAATCGATTGACAATGTTCAAATTTGCCAAGCAATGGGAATTGACAAGTTTCAAAAGAAAATGTCCTATTAAAAGTAGGGATGCATGTCAAATCCTATCAGTGCTTAGGATGTAAGAAATGTGTATAAAGTGGCTGCTAAACTTTAAAGCCTTTAGTAGTCTTTGACTTCTTTTTGAGGTTGTAAATTTTACCTTTACACATAAATATAAATCTATGTTAGCATTTTGTTAAAAACAAAAGGGGTCAAATCTTCCAATGCATGCTTGTGCATAGAGCACTTGAGATATTTAAAAGCCCAAAGATCACCACATGTTACCACCTACAACATCATTATATCATTGCATAATCATATGAAATATCCTTTATATTGACAATTTGATACAAAAATAAGTACACAATGTGGCAACATAGTCTCAATGACCTACTTTCAAAATAATTTCTAACCTTTTAATAAACTTAGAGAGACCCTCCAAGTTTATACCCTTGAGACCCTCCAGGAAACCCTTTGATCAAACCACATTACACCTTATAATCTATTCGCATCAATAGAGATTGACTTACCAATGCAAATAGGAAGGATGTAATTGCACTATCCCAACTTATTGACCTGTGTAAGGTGAAGAAACCTAAGTGATATTGACATAAGAAATAAAAATACCATATAGTACTAGGGTGCATCTGCACATTGGGGTCATATTATAAGACATATAGGACATCACACACTAGCTAGAACAACTCATGCATTTGGCCTTTCAGGATGATATGAATAGCCTTCCATTTGAGTAAAGAAATTTATCACCAGTCCAGTCAAGTCATCTTCATCCACTCTTGAAGCCAAGGCTGAAGAGATCCATCACATAGAACAGACTACTACGGGGCTCAACCTCTAGCACGTAGGAATGGAAAACTAAGTAATTTTCATATTCATTCTTTAGAGACTTGTACTGATATTCCTCCAAGAGTATGGTATTGTTGGCATTGAATCGAGAGTGTTTTTCCCACACTTTTCACAAGCTCTTTAATAACACATGATTTTCCCAATGTTACTCATCAATACAAGGGATATAGTGAAAACTCTTTTGCCACACTTTACAATATTCTTGAGAAAATACATATGTTCATACAAAAACATGAACATAAGACTTAATCAATAAGAAGGCTATACAACGACATGAAAATACATCTCGAAGTAGCTTTACCTATAACAATTTTTTCCCTGGCTAGTGTATAGAGAAAGCATGTTGACAAAATTACATCAGCTTTGGCTTCTTGCAATAGCTCCAAACCTCATACTTGCTTTGGATCCTAGTGCCAATAGGAACTTTTTGGCTTTAGGCCTCACCATACGGTAACAATCCTCACTAACCTGAGGACCCATCCAACAACCAGTCCTATTTTATAGGTTATTTTAATTCCTTCAAGAGAAATGCATTGAAATCACTTATTTTCAATCTACCCTTGATTGCATGAACATCATTTGGGAGCTTCCTTTCTATAGCAGACTCCTCTTCAAGTCACTAGGCTCTTGGGGCTACAAAATAAGTTAACAAATTAGGTATGTGCAAGAGACTAAACAAATAGCTAAGCTCAAAAGTGACTGAGTTACATATTATCTTCACCTGGTCTCTGTTCATTTTCAGGAACCATAATGGGCTCCCCTTCTCCCTCTAGCTCCCCCTTCTACTCTCCAAAGATAGGAACCGCAGTGGGCTCCTCCTCTCCCTCCAACTCCCCCCCTTACTCTTCACAAATAGTAGGCTCAGTGGGTATTTTTGCATGCATTTTTGTGTCACCCAAGTCATTGATAAGTTTAGAATCCCTGACACCTCTTCCTTGACATCATGAGAGTCATGTTTAAAACTCTTGGGGTCCTTGTCAGGTGCATTTTCGCATCACCTCAGTGATTGTTGATGGGCTTAGGATCCCAGAACACCTCTTCCTTGACATCACTAGAGTCATGTCTAAGACCCTTGGGGTCCTTGTCTAGAACATGACTATCTACATACACCATATTATCCCCACAAACTACAAAGTTCAGCAAGATTACCCATAACAAATAAGGAAAATTAGAATAAGGCAGACAGTATGAAAAAGAAGACAATAGTTACCTACTCCCATGAATATATCCCTTGTGAGCCCAACTATTTTTCACTTTTAAGATTTGATGATTATATCCAGCTTTTATACACAAGTGTCGTTTGTCATGAGAGTGGTAGCACAACACAAGGGGTGGTACTAGTACCTATAGGCCAGCATGAAAGATCCAGCCACATAGGCAAAGTCTAAAGACTCCCCACAAGTAATGCAAGTCCCCAAAACATAGATTGTATTGCCTTCATCTACAACTTGGGATCTAGGAAAAAATGCAAGCCTTTTGCCTCCCTCCAATTCTACAATCAATATTTTAAGAAAATTTCTCTTAGCCTAAGCCTCTTGATCCTCGGCCATGAGCAAATTGCATTCCATCTGTAGAAAAAACATAAAAATGTCATTCGTAAAGAGTACCAATATTATCAAAAAGCACCCAAAAGCCAAATTTCAAATGTATCAAAATACATAAAAATATATCAAAATATTTCAAAAGATATCAAAATGCACAAATAGTTGGGTAAAAAATACACTATAATGTATACAATAAATGTGTGCAAAAAGTATAAAATAGTACCATAGAGTATCAATCAATATTTGATATTCAAAAATAAAAAGGATCAAAAAGTACAAAGTGATAGAGGGACCTCTACCAAAGTGATGGGGGTCCCTCTAAAAAAGTTCACATAAGGGGGTCACCACTAAGTGATGTGATGAAGAGTATCAAATAATATTTGATATTTAAAAATATCAAAAAGTATCAAATAGTACCAAAAATATTGAAAAAGTACCAAGTGATGGGGGTCCTCCACCAAGGGATGGGAAGTACCAAACAATATTTGATATTCCAAAGTAGAAAACATTAAATAGTATTTAAAAATACCAACAAAGTACTAAGTGATGGGGGATACTCCATTAAGAGATGGGAGTACTAAACAATATTTTGATATTCAAAAATAAAAAGAATTAAACAATACCAAAAATGTTGAAAAAGTTCACATGAGAGTCACCACCAGGCGATAGGGCCTCCCTCCCTTGGTGGTGACCCATTCGATGATTGGTGCACATGAGGGTCACTACTAAGCGATGCATGGCTCTTTGTCCTGGTGAGGGATCTCCCTCACTTGGTAGTGACTTGTAGGGCATTCAATGCACATGATAGTCACCATCAAAAGCGATATGTCCATCCTCCACCATTGTGTGGGGCCTCCCTTGCTTGGTGGTAACCCATATGATGTTCATTGTACATGAGGGTCAACATTAAGCCTAATATACCTAAATTTGCTAAAAGGTTTCAAAATATGCAAAACTGTTTTGATGAAAATGTACTAAAAGCATTAAAATTATTTAAAATTTTCAAAAGAAAACAAAATAAGTATAACACTAGGCCAATAGAGTGCAATTGCTACCAAAAGAAAAGGATGATGCCAAAAGGTAAGGCAAAAGTACATGTTGAGCTTCTACTACTTAGACAAGAAGCTTCGAATCATCAATGATTCCAAGTCGATAGAGCATGCACTTTGACACATTTACATCGACCTCCACTTCATTTAGCTCTTCAACATCGTGTGGACCTTGCCTATGTAGCTTCCGCAAGCATTACTCAAGCATGGTAATGTTATCCTTAATTCTCTTAGTCACAACATTAGATCCCTCAACCCTCAATAAGCTCTCCTTCTTTCATTGGTTAAGAGATGTCCTCAGCTCATGTATCCTACTAGCTTGTCAAAACCCTCTTAGTAGTACTGTACAAATAAAAAATGTAATCTATTTCAAAATGTTCTAACTTGCACCCTGAATGCAGTCAATCTTTCTTTGCCCCATGAAGGCCACCTTGGAATACCATGTTTGCACTCTTCCAATTGTCCAACTTCTTTTCTAGCCCTCTAGGCTTACTCTTGCATATGTCTATTATGGTCACCGTGAACTTTTTCCATGCAATCTTATGCACAAAAGGGACTTCTTTTGTAGCACTACACCTCTCAAATGCATAGCACCTAGTAAACTTTCCCATAATCTCCCCACATGATGGGGGGCCCTAATAAAAATTATGAAAGAATAGTTTGCAATTCTAAAAAAATTCAGGTTATAGATGGTTCAAGTGTATCTTGGCATTCTTTTGAACTTGCAGGTTAAGCACTGTGAGCCATTGTTTTTCAAGGGGATAAGCATCAAGTCCCAAGTGACCTTCCCCTCAAGTCTCAAGCCATACTCCTTATGTAGTTCCTATGCTATAAAGAAGAATTCATTAAGTACTGGTCACTCATCCCTTTTGTTTTTTTCTACAATGCACAACTATCTAATTAGTTGATGCATATCACCAAAAAATTATCCTACAACTAACTATATGTGATCATGTAAGTGACATTGTGACTACTTAACCCTCATCCTTTTGCCGACCTCTTTTGTTACTAAGACAAAGTGTTTTCTGTGGTCTCACCAAAGAGATTGTTTGTCCTCTCCAATGTTGGGGGCAACAATTGTGGGACTCGCCCTTGGTACACATTTGGATGTTGATGACCTCATAACAGGTAGGAAAAATGGAACCCTAAAAGCTTGAATCTTTGCTCACACCTTCAACTCTAACCCAAAAGATCCTAGGAAGCAGATGCCTTGGCACAATAGTCCTCATTGAGTAGGAATTACAAACCATCAAGCATGAAGGATAGGCTTGAAAGAATAAGAATTGCCCGAAGCCCAATCATCACATGGACATTTGATAGTCTAATTACATGGGTAGATGTGTCTCGGTGTGAGCATCGAAGTGATATCATCACATGGACATTTGATAATCTAATCACGTGGGTAGCTATGTCTTTGTACAAGCTTTGATTCTTTCGTTTTTTTATAAAACATTTTAATTTCAACTTTGTGTTGCATAGGTTTCTTCAAAGGTAGAAAAAGAAATGTGAAACTCCCTCCAAGTTTGCAAAAGGGAACCAAAAGGCAAAACTAAAAATGGGTATAATCCTTGTGAAGCAAAATCAAATATTTGATGTGATAGAGGTTTGCAATGTCTCGAAGCATTTCTATCCAACCAACCAGAGGTATACTCCCCTATTGCACGTCCATTGTAGAGATGGGAGGTTGTTTCCATAGCAATAGCTAGAGTATATCCTTTTGCTTGCTCACTGGGGGAGACCTTGAGTTTGCTTACACTAGCCCCATGCCATACCTAGCAAATGCCCACCCCTAACTTTGTTTTTTGTAATCTCACAACGATGCCATGATCCCTTTCTTTCCTTCTTTTCCCGTGGCACTTTGCAGCATCACATTGGTTCTTGGATCAACATCCATGGGGTGCACTCACTGCCTTGGAGTCATCGCAGCTCCGGAAGCACCATAACTAGGGTTTTCCACAGAGAGAGAGAGAGAGAGAGAGAGAGAGAGAGAGAGAGAGAGAGAGAGAGAGAGAGAGAGAGAGAGAGAGAGAGAGAGAGAGAGAGAGAGAGAGAGAGAGAGAGAGAGAGAGAGAGAGAGAGAGAGAGAGAGAGAGTTACTACAAAAGATAGAGAGATGGGAAAATGTTATAATAGGGCAAATGTACTTATTCTTAAAATCCATATAAGTAGCCTATAAGCTTAACCATAAGGCTTGAATTTTATTTTTGTACTCCCATCTAATGCCAAAAGAAGGAGAGAAAGAAAGAGAGAAGGAGGGAAGAAGAGAGGGAGAGGTAGATAGAGAAAGAGAGCCAAAGATGCAAAATTGTCAAAGTCTTATCAAGTTAGACCTCCACCTAGACCCCTCTATGAATTACTCTTCTTATTATCCCATCCATCAACTCTCCAAGTGAAATCTTAAAAAAAAAACTATTATATTTCTCTTTACATCATTGATACCAATGGAGACCTCCACTAAAGCTTATTAATTCTCCCATCTAAGCTATTATAAAAATTTTGTTATTTAATCCTATTTTTTCACTCCACTTGAAGGTATTATAAGCCTATTTCTTTTTTCCAAAAGCCTAAGGTATCATATCAATCTCCCTCTACTATTACAACATCAAAATTTCCCTCAAAGGTATCGTCCTTGCCAAGCCAAAACCACCTCTAAAAGATATTCTCCTTCATAAACCAAAGTAATTCTTATATCTTACTCTTAATGGTATTTTGAGAAGGCTGCAAAAAGCACAAGTGTCGACTACTATTTTGGATTATGGACATCATCATATTATCATGGATGTATTATTTTGTGAGAGTCCGTGCAGATTGTATTTATCACCTGCAATTGTATTTGTCATACTCGCAAGTGTTATGCGGGTTGCGCACATGGAATTGTGATTAGATTAGTATAAGATTGGTCTACTTAGGCTAAGGTTACATGTAATGATATTTGACCAGCCTAGAGCCCACTAAGTGGGTAGGATGCCCAAGAGAGAGGGTGCAAACCTTAAATCACAGTTGTGGAAACCCTAAATGCAAAAAGGGGCGCAAACCCTAGACATCATCATATTATCATGGATGTATTATTTTGTGAGAGCTGGGATCATTCCCATATAGATTGTATTTATCACTTGAAATTATATTCATCGCACTCACAAGTTAGTGTGTGACTACTCAAGCTTTCTATTCTATCATCTTGCTTCCATTGTGTTGAGAGTGACTACAAGGGAGAGAGTGAGAGGTGTGTTGAGTGAGAGACTGAAGGAAGGTGAAGCTCTTCACCATCGTCTTGCTTTTTTCTTCTTCTCTACTAGCTCGTCAACTCATTGGTGTGCTTGTTGGTGGTGGATGCAAAGAAGCCACGACATTGGATCATGTTGATTGTGCTCGTGGAACCATCTTCGGGCCTTCAAAAGGTAAGTTAGGTGAGTTCACTACAACTCAAGCTAGTCTTTTGTTCTTGCTTTCTTGGGTTGGAGAGGAGGATGGTTAGTTTGTTAGAGTGGAGTATCAAGAGACAAGGTGAGAGATTGTTGCTGAAGTGAGTTGCAACTTCTAAAACAAAAGAAGTCCGTCCAAAGTCCCAAATGTTGGTGCATTTAGCTCAACATTTTGGTTCTATTTCTAGGATCTAAGATAGTGCAACCGCCGAGGTTCTCACACTCCCACCATGTGGAAAAATAAGAGGCTTGTGTATGGGTATGGGTAGGATCGATGGGGTACTGATTGTTGGGGATAAAGGCATCTCGGCCTAGCCACCTGTGTATTACTACATTGACAGTACCCACACATGCACATTGCAAGCGGCGGGCGCCTGTCACCATCACTTTATTCTTTATTCTTTTAGTGATAGATGAATAAAGGGAAGGCCGGTCACACATTGTGACTGTTGGAGTTCCCACATTGTGAGTCCCTCTCTCTCTCTTGCTCTTGCTCTCCTGCCATAGCTCTTCCATGCAAGCTTCGATCCTTCTCACCTTTCAACTAGTATTAGAGCATGGTTTCTTGAGCATTTGACATTGGTCCATGACTCCTTTAGCATTCATTTGAATCCCCATACTATTGGTTCTCACTCTTGGTATCTGATCCCTGCGAGCTCCGATCACTCCCCAGCTTCCCGAGCACCTACCCATCCCATTTGGGCACCCTAAGGGCATTTCTTCAGAGGTATTGAAGGATTCTTTTGAGTCTTTATTCCAATTTGCAAGGTATAGTAGGAAGGGGCAGCCATAGCTCTAACCATTGGAGCTCCCCCATTTCATATCTTGGCTCCTATCTGATTAGGCTTGACAAGGCTTTCTATAGGTCTTCTTTAGGCCCTACTTGAGCCCCCCTTCCACCCCATTAATGCCACATGGACTAATAGCATACCCAGCAACATCAGCCCTATTTGGGTCAGCTTGAAGACCTGTAAAAATTTGTATTTTACTTCATCCCTCCCATGGCACTCATTGGCAGCCTGTTGAAAACACTTCATTTGGCACTTGAAAACACCCCCTTGATGCTCGATATTGGTGGTTATGATTCGCATTGATTTGTGGACTGATTTACTTCAGTCTAGGATTGTTTTCCACTATCCACAGAAAACCACAAATAGTGATACATCAGCACTTTATGCTTATGCTTGCATAGCATTGACATTTGATGCCTGATTAATCTCGAATGGTCCTCGAATGTTAGGGGAATGTATGCCTATTGATTAGCGATCATTTGGAGCTGATTTAGTGGCCTAAAATACTCAATTTTACACATTAAATCACTATTGTAAACTCCAAGGCTGAAGCTTATTTAGTCACTTTATGCTTTGCCTATTGGTCAGGGGTGCTTCCTGGGTGTTTAATATGACTATTGGGATGCAAATGAAGGTTGAAAAATGCTTTGGATAGTTCCAAAATGTATTTTGAGCCTTTTTTGAGCTCCGTATTGATTGGCATTTACTTGGCCTTGGTCTACACTGGCATGCTTTGTGACAGAGATTATACCCATAGTCTATGTATGACCCATTGGTACATACTTGATGCTTATGTTACCTACATATGATAGTTACATTGTTTGGACTTGAATGCTACTAGAGCTGCATTTGGGCTTGACTTTGGATATTCTAGAGCTTATTTTGGTCTTGCTTTGGCTCATTAGATATTGATTGGGATTGTCTTCACGACATTGGATGCTATGATTGGATACTTGACCGGTCATATGCTCTGGATGTCTTATTGATGTATGATCGTGGATACTCCATCACTAGTGCTCTTACATGCTTTGTTTGAGTTATCTGCTAGACACTTATGACTTTTGTGCCAATGGGAGTGTCTTTGTATGCTTATCATACATTCAACAGTTCAGGTTATGCATGTTGAGCTTTTGGATCTTTGAGACCAAGATCTCCTTGTGGATGATGTATGGTTGATATACTTTGATCTATGTAGATGTACTTGGGCTAATTCAGCTTTATATTCACTGAGTAGACACCGACTTGTGTCAGGTCTTGGTAGTGGTATGTACATTTTGCCAAGTTGATTGAGGGGTAGACCAACTTTACTGACAGACTTTGTCTAACATGCTTGGATGTTGGCTCATGTGAATTTTACTATTACATGCTTGTTTATGCTTGCTTGATGCTGGTTTTGCATTGATAGTCAATGGTTGACTTGGAATATTGTTATTTCCCTACTGTCAGCTCTCATTGTACACTACTGGAAATTATTACAAGTATATATCTCTGGATTGTGATGTATTTTTCATGCTAAATCATCCTAATTTGATGTATTTTTTTGGGTACTTGATAGGTAGTATCATTAAATACTCATTTCTTGCCATTTTGCCTTAGTTTTGGTAGTTTTTTTGTCATTTTCTGCATTTTACAGCAAGCAAATTTAAACTCTCTGCACTGTTTTAGCTTACAGTATGGCATCTTCTTCCACTAACAGTGCTATCTTCAACATCACTAAGCTTGATGGTATGAATTATACCTATTGGAAACAGTGCTATCTTCAACATCACTAAGCTTGATGGTATGAATTATACCTATTGGAAACAGTGCTATCTTCAACATCACTAAGCTTGATGGTATGAATTATACCTATTGGAAGAGCCAAGTTTGGTAGGTATTGGTGTAGAAATCATAGATAAAGCCACTAAGGTTGAGTGGAGTGCCTGAAACTATGACATGGATGGACCA
Source organism: Lygodium microphyllum (assembly GCF_053477565.2). Lineage (NCBI taxonomy): Eukaryota > Viridiplantae > Streptophyta > Polypodiopsida > Schizaeales > Lygodiaceae > Lygodium > Lygodium microphyllum. The sequence continues at coordinate 12,066,547 of NC_141142.1, forward strand.
TGATAAGTTATCTAAGTCCACCCTCATATTATTAAGTATCAGTTGACCACCCCCTAAACCCGTCCCTAGAATGGTAAGGCTGAGCAAATGTGCCGTGCGTATCATTAATAGATCACCCTATAGTGCCATTGATTTCCAAGTTGCAAAGGAGGCATGGATATGAAAGCCTTCCTCTTATGCGCATTTATGTGTCTTTGGATGTGAGGTATTTTGCCTTGTGCCAGTTGGATCCTAAAAGTGTTAAATGCATATTTCTTCGTTATGGAGATGTAGGAGAGATGGGTTACCGTCTATGGAATCCGCAGGCACGAGCCATGATGTAGTCTTCCATGAAGATAAGATACATAGTAGCCTAAGAAAGAGTTGTGGAGATACGCAATGTATATTTTAGGAGGAGTGACATACTCCCATATAGCCAGCTAGACAGCCTGTAGGAGCAGGAGCAGATGTTCATGGCCAGGGTGTCGGACAGAATGTTGGGCAGGTGGTAGTAGATGCTCATGGACATGGTGTTGGACAGAATGTTGGGCAGGCAACAGAGCCTGCAGTGCGGCGTTTTACTAGAGATTAGCCCTCTATACACTATGTCTTGGTTATAGATACAGAAAAGCCTCTTACCTATGGTGAGGCTATGCGCAAGGGTGACAGTCACTCACGGAGAGGGCTATGCAGCCTGAGATAAACTCCTTGCATAAGAATATGACTTGGGATTTGGTTTCCTTGCCTAATGGTAAGAAGGCTCCGCCATGCAAATGGATGTACAAGTTGAAGAGTACCCCTGGACACCCCAAGTCGGCTTATAAGGCAAGACTTGTTACTAAGGGTTTTAAACAAAATCGTGGAGTTGAATTTGATGAGATTTTCTCTCCTGTGGTTAAGATGACCACCCTGCGCTTATTCTTGGCTTTAGTTGCACAACTTGACTTCGACTTGTACTAGATGGATGTTAAGACCGCTTTTTTACATGAAAACTTGCATGATGAGATTTACATGGAGCAGCCTAAGGGCTTTATAGAGCTTGCCAAGGAGCACCTAGTATGCAGGCTGAAGAAAAGTCTTTATGGCTTGAAGTAGGCACCTAGAGAATGGTACCATAAGTTTGATGCTTTTATGCAATTAGAGCGCTACAACCGTAGTGATATGGATCCGTGCTTATACATGAAGAAAGCCCATGATGGATCTTTTCTTATTTTGGTACTCTTTGTGGATGACATGCTATTAACAAGGAAAGCTCATGATCAGCTAGATACTCTTAAGGCTCAGCTTAAGAAGAGCTTTGAGATAAAGGATCTGGGACAGGTCTCTCACATACTTAGTATGTGTATCAGACATGACAGGCATCAAGGACTCCTCTACTTGTCATAGAGGGAGTACATTCATAAAGTCCTTGAGCGGTTCCACATGCAAGACGTGAAGCCTATTGGCTATACATTGCCTTCTTATGTGAAGGTATCACACGTCAATTGTCCGTAGATAGATGAGCAGAGGGCCGAGATGACCAAGATTCCCTATGCATCCTAGTGGGCTATCATGGCATACAGACGAGTGGCTATCATGGCATACATAAGATTGTCCACTGCGAATACATAGGGAATCTTTTGTATGCCATGATAGCCACTCGTCGAGATATTGCCTTTGCAGTTGGTGTTGTGGCATGCTATATGGCTACGACTAGTAAGAACCATTGGGATGACATGAAGGGTATCACGAGGTACCTAAAGGAAAATATAGATGTGCGTATATGCTATGGCAGCCAGGATACATGAGTCGTGGGGTATACTGACTCTGATTATGTAGGATATGCAGATAGTAGGAAGTCCACTTTTGGCTATTTTTTCATCTATGCTGGAGATGCTATCTCTTGGATTACCAAGGTGTAGAAGTGTACGACTCTTTCCAGCACTAAGTCTAAGTATATTACAGCCAACACTAAGGCTTGCAAGGATGCCATATGGTTAGGCCGTTTGGTTCATGACCTTGGTATTGATACTATTCCTACACTACATTCGGATTCTATGAGTGCTATTCAATTAGCTGGTCTTCCATGTAAAGAAAAAACACATTGAGGTGAGGTATCACTTCATACATGGGGTCGTTATTGAGGACAAGTCTATTGACCTTGTCAAGATCTCGATTGACTAGAATCCTGCAGATCTACTCACCAAAATCTCTCTATGGAGTGCTTTGCCTTCCTTAGGAGATTGATGGGCGTGGGATGAGTCTTTTCTCATCCTATTATATATGTGTACATGTTGTACTTTTTTTTTTCTTTTTCGCTTCTCACTGGGATAGATTTGCCTTTGTTAGGACTTGAACTTCACCGTCTATTTAGTACTATTTCATACCTTAGTGTTAGTATGCATGTAATCTTCTGGATCAGCATATGTAAAGCAATCCTTATACTTCACATGATGTGTCGCCTGAAAGTCAAGGTGACGCAGGTCAAAAACGTCAGGTAGTTATATTTGAGCAATTGGTTCTTGATCATGAATGGAATAAGACTGTGTGCAGCACCCAGAAATGGCTGCTGATGTTTGATCCCATTATCTTCTAATTGTCTCTTGAGTGTTGGTATTATTCTCTTTCATGTTGTTTAATCAATAATGATTATGGTGATAGAAAAAAATGTCACAATTGATGAGCAACAATTCTATGTTGCTGAGTATGATGTTTGCTTTGTGTTTGAATGTATTTCTTGAACATAATGTAGTGTTGATGGCTAGAAATACATTCAGAAAGTTCCTTTACAGCACTGTTATGTATTCAGGCAAAATGATGTTTCATGGTTGTTATGGCATGTTGAAAGGCTATAACACTTTGGCGATCCCTGCCAGGTTTAGGAAAATAATTTCTTGATTTAGGTGTAGATCTAGAATCATGTCTTAAGAGATTCAGGGGACATGAATGCTGATGGCATTGGGATTGGTTAAGGTGCCTTCTATGGGCAGTATTTATGTCAAACAATTACCCTTATTTATCGAATCCTATCCATACCAGGAGCAAGTCTCAGGAAATCAGGGAGGCTTTGGCAAGACAGCAACAAGAGGTTGTAGGGCTAGATGATAGGGGTGGATCAACAGGTTTGGACAGGCTGGATGAGGAGCAGTTTATTAATGCTAGGCAAACTTCTTTGGAAGGGGATACCTTTGTAGGTACCTCAACAGTCTATCATTCTCCTTCCACTTCATCAGACTCTCCAAATTTGTCAGATGATGAGGGAATATTACCTCTTGACCAACAGGATACTTCTCCTAAACAAGCATTTGAGAGGTTGTAGCATGCAGTGCTTGGGAGAACATTTTTGTTAAGAAGTGCAAGAATTCAACCTGAGAGGGTTCTGAATTTTAATCCATTACCACCTCCAAGGAAGCCCAAGAAGAGACCCAAAATGAATCCGGATTAGTTGGTTAATCCAAAGATTTATGCATCTAAATTTTCAAGCAAAAAGAAAGAAGACCCTAATTACCATGTGGCACAATTTGAGACCAGATGGACAGCCAATGGTTTCAATCAAATGTACGGGATCATGTTAAAATGCAGCAGTTTGCTGCCAGCTTTTAGGGAAAGGCTATGGACTGGTTTGCTAGTTTTGGTATGGCAGCCTTGAATTCATATGATGCTTTAAAAACAACATTTTTGGGTGGGTTTCATAAAGATAAAACTCCGGGAGATATTCTTAGAAAGATCAAGCAAAAGGCTATGTTGGTGGAGGACTATGCCGAGAAGTTCAGGAATCAATTAAATAGGCTGCATGTTGATAATATATCTTCAGTTGAAATGCAAATTACCTACTTTATGAAGGGCTTGAGAGGTAAGATTTAGAATCCCATTGCCAATGTTGAGATGGGTCAGAATGATACATTGGACACAATGATCAAGGCAGCTATGAGAGTGGAAAAAAGACTTGGTACCTCTAGATCTAAAAACAGTAAAGATTAGACTCTTCGGATTCAAATTCTAATGCAGATTCAGGATCAGATTCAGATATAGATAGTGATGATGAGGGCATTGATTACAGTTTAGATTCTGATGATGATTCCAGTGACTCTGATGAAGATAATTCTAGTCGGACGAGGCATAAAGAAGAAGAAGAAGAAATCAGGATCAGCCAAGATAAAAAAGAAGAAAGCAAAGGATAAAGATAAGAAGAATTCAAATGGACAGCAAGTTAAATAAAATGATAAAACAGAAGTTAAAAGATTTGGATATTTTTGAAAGTGTTATAGAATCCGAGACATATGCTCGACTTTCTTATATGCTTAAAATATATATGGCGAATATTATGTTGACACAGAGGGAGAATAGGTGAGAGACAAGAGAGATGTAGAGAGAGAGGTAGAGAAATTAGCAATACACTAGGGATTGGAATATGGGCCAGTCCCCCCCCTTGTGAAGTTATATTGTTAATGAGGAGCAAGCTCCTTCATTACACATAAGCCAATTATTACTTTTAGATCTTGGAAACAAGATTACAGTTCCTTGCATGGCATACAACTGGCTAACTGTTGCACGACTTGGAAGTTGGCACTTTTTGATCCTTCTCGAGTCTCCTTCTCTCTCTTACACAATATGTGCAGGGCTCTCCTCTTAGCACTTGATTTCAGCAGAGCTTCCGTAGCACTTGCACCTTCTCTTCTCCTCTTGGAACTTGATTTCAACAGGGTTTCCACAGCACTTGATTTCAGCAGGGCTTCTGCAACACTTGCACCTTCTCTTCTCCCCTTTGATATATGCAAAGTGATGCTTCCTTCACCCCTCCCTTTTATACCCAAGGAGAGCCTTCTCTTTTATAGGCTTTCAAGAGCTTCTCTTCTTGAAGAGAGAATTGAATTGATCTTCATGCAAGATGTGGTTGCTCCACTTTGTAGTACTAATTTTGAGATATCTCTTTGTGCGTTGTTTGGATGAAAAAACATCCAACATGAAAGTTGTAAATCTCATTGTTTGCGATAACCCATGTGGCCCATTTTTAGATATCGTTTTTCTATTGTGAGATATTTTAAAAATGAATTTTCCAAAAAATAACTTTTTAAACTATACTTTTAACTTGTGGTCCATGCAACCACCTTGAGTCATAAATAATGAGAGTTCATTAGATTGCCTTGGGCCTCAATCTTAAGATAGAATTTCACACAAAAGCTTGTGTCATTTTAGACCTTAGAAAGGAAAAATCACTTCTCTCCTCACTTCTAGAGGATCACGTCTCTCATCTTTCTTAGTGAGACAATTCCCTCTCTCGTCTTTCTTAATGGAAGAAAAGACCTTAAACCTTGACTTATAGAGAAGAGGATGACCCCAAATGAATGCAATGCTTATTACACACAAGTAAAACATTCCTAAGAGTCCCTGGATACACACATAAATACATATACACAATGCTAATACACTTCCTCTTCTTAGATATCCCCTTCATAACTTGTACTGCCCTGTAATAGATATCCCCGTCACAGTGCTCTAATCACCCCATTAGGTGATGCACTGGGAATACTGGTCTCTAAATGGTCTCATAGCCATGCTAGATCATCATTAACACTTAAAGAAAAGTAAGTCATTAATTTATTGACCTGAATTTATTAAATAGAGAATACGTAATAATCAATCAATTTAGTGACATCCCTCTGGCTTCTAAACAGTTGACATCAATTGTAGAGGGAATACATAGTCCTTAAGAAGATCTAGAAAGTCTTGTAGTTCTCTATCAATCATAAACTGAGCATCCAATGGAGAATAATTCTTAAACTTAACCAAATACTTCCGTAATACCTTACCTAACCTTAGAGTAATGTCTTGATAATGTAAAATTCTTTCAAGCACAAGGAACTCTTATGTTTCTTCTATGTTAAGTAAATCTTCCTTGATTGGTTCCATTGGAGGTTATCCAATATAGAGATGTAGCAAACTGATATGGAAAGCATTATAAATGTTCCAATGACTTGGTAGATCCAAACAAAAAATCGCATCATTTATCTTATCTGTGATCTTGAAAGGGCCATAATAGCGATTAGAAAGCTTAATCACTTTACCCTTTTGACATTTCTGCTTCTTCAAGCAAGCCTTCTCAAACTTAAGAAGAACATATTGTCCAAGCATCATGGCATACTTAAGTCCATTATAAGTGATCGAGATCCCTGGATGACTAGCCTCTTTTGGCAAGCTCTCTTCGAGAACCTCAAGACAAAGTCAAAGTTTTCATCCTCTTATCATCCTCAAATGGATGGACAGAGTGAAAGTGCTAATTCTACTGTTTTGGACCTTTTGAAATCCTATGTCTTTGATAATCAAAGACAATGAAAAAAGTATTTTCCTTTAGTAGAGTTTATATATAATAATACGGTGTACTCTAGTACTAGTAAGGCACCCTTTGAGATCATCTATGGTAAGCCTCATTTACCACCCATTCTTCTTACGAAGGATAAGATCTTTACAGCAGATGAGTTGATACAACTTTCACTCAAGTAAAAGTTGTTATCCAAAGGACACAAGAGAAGCATAAACGCGAAGCAGATAAGCATCGTCGTAAGTTAGATCTCAAGTGTAATGAATAGCTTAGCTATATGATCAGCTTTGATTATCTTTTGCACATGTATAAAGTGAGCTTGCTTACTGAATCTATCAATGATAGTCCAAATTGCATCATTGCATGCTTGTGTGTGAGAAAGCTCCATGATAAAGTCCATGGCTATCCTTTCCCAAGGCTCATTGGGAATAGGTAATGGCTTCAGTAGACCAGGTGGTTTATGCCTATCATACTTTACTTTTTGGCATATCTTGCACTCGTGGACATATATTTCAATGTCAGCTCTAAGAGTGTGCCAAAAGAAATATATTTCCAATGCTTGAGTAGTGTATAGAATACCCCTATGTTTAATATATGGAGATGCATGTGCTTCATCCATTACCTTGTATTGTAATGGTAATGCTACACAAATTGCTTGATAGTGATACAAATAACCATCTCGAATCGAGTAAGGTGTAATTGAATGACCTGAGTTAAGCTGATCCCATATGGTTAAGAAGTCAGAATCAGTTGCATACATTTTGGGTAAATCCATGAACTTGTTATGGTAAATAGTTGTGATTGCATTCACTCGAGGTCACCGTGATAGAGTATCTCCTACCACATTCTTAGTTTCAGATGTGTGAAAGATTTGAAAATGAAACATAGATAAAAAATTTGCCCAATGCATTTGTTTCTCTAAGAACTTCTTCTGAGTGAGAAAGTATCTTAGACTTTGGTGATTTGTTTTAATAACAAAATGTGATAGTGTTTCCATACTTGAAGAGCATGTACCACTGCCATAAGCTTTTTCTCATATACTGGAGCATGTAGCTCATGGTCCTTGAGACGTCGGCTCTCAAATGCTACTACATGATGCTCTTGGTTAAGCATAGCTCCAATGCAATCCCCAGAAGCATTGCAGTGAACTTCAAAAGGTTTTTGAAAATCCCAAACTATGAGAACTAGTTCTTGAGTTACAAGAAACTTAATTCTTTCAAAGGCTTGTAGTTGCCTTGATCCCTAGCAAAAAGGCATTTGCTTCTTAGTAAGGTCATGTAGAGGAGATGTAACATATGCAAAACCTCGTATGAACCTTCTATAGTATGAACATAGGCCCAATAAACTTCTAACTTCATGTACAGAAGTAGGTGTAGGCTATTCAATAATGGCTCAAATCTTCTCAAGATCCATTCTCACCAAATTGTGAGAAACAATATGGCCTAAGTAATGAATTTTCGAAAGGAAAAATTCACTCTTCTTAGCATTGACATGTAGTCTATGCTTGCAAAGCTCTTGAAAAACAATATATATATGTTTTCTATGCTCTTTTTCAGATCATGAAAATATTAGAATGTCATCAAAGAAGACACCTGTGAACTTTAAGTAAGGTCTGAAAATTCTCTCCATCATTCGATTGAATGTGGCGAGTGCATTAGTCAAATTAAATGGCATGACTAAGAACTCGTATAGTCCAAATGTCATACTAAAAGTTGTCTAATGAACATCTTCAAGTGCTATTCGTATCTGGTGATAGTCGCTCTTTAGATCAATGTGATTAAAGATACTAACCCCTTGCAACTTATCCAAGATATCATCTATCCTTGGGATAGGAAAACAGTTCTTGATTGTGATCTTGTTCAAAGATCTGTAGTCTATGCACATACGGAAATAACTGTCTTTCTTTTGAACAAGTAAGACTGGAGAGCAGTATGGAGAAGAGCTAGGTTGAACTAATCATTTTTCCAACAATTCGTTTAATTGTGTTAGGATCTCCTCTTGCTGACTTGCACTTTCTCGGTAAGGCGGTTGGTTAAGTGGTGAATTTCCTGGGATAAGATCAATTGTATGATCTTCCAGGCGCTTAGGAGGTAACTCTCCTAGGGGTGAATCACTAAAATAATCTTCACTAGCTTGATCAATTAAAGAGAGGGGTTCTTTTAAAGTCTGAGACTTAGAAGTATTAGTTGGTATTGTGTATTCATTAGAGACACCAAGTGTCCCTGAATCATTAGTTTTTTTTTACTCTCTCACAAAAATCATGTACGCAAAAATAGCTTTTTTCATTTCTTTAGAGATGCTAACATGACTAACCATTGGCACAGGCCAATCTTCAACATCAGTAATGCATACTATGTTTCGATCCTTGAATTGAAATGCAAGGATCTTCTTAACAAAATCAAGAGGAGATCTAATCTTTAATGCCAAAGTATGCCTAAGATAACATCACAGTAACCTATGGGTGCAAGTAGAAAAGATTCTTGGTCGCAGTAATCCCCAATTTTAAGATTCAACTTCCCTTGAATAGGAGTAGAATTGGTTGTAAGTCCTTTAAATGCCGACCCTGATCCAATTGGTGTTTCCAATCGATCCGGTGGAATTTGTAGCCTTTCAATAGTATCAGCTGTCACAAAATTAAATGTGGATCCTAGATCAAAGAGTATCAAAACTCGTTGATTATTGAGTGTCCCCCAACCCTTTAAGAGTTGTCTTTTCTTCTCATTTAAATGAGTATTAGCTTGCATATTTGGAACAAAATTTGAGGATGGCGGAGGAGGATCTTTAACCACATTTACTTCCTTCCTTTTGTGAGGACAATCAGGCTTCATATGCCCTAACTCACCACAAAGAAAGCACCTTCCTACCTCTTTGTACTTTTGTATCTCAGAGGGTGAGAGATACTTGTGCTTCTTCTTGTTACCCTCTGGCTTTGAATATTGGTCATGGGTAAAGGTAGGTCTTCTTTGATTAGTCTTGTCTCTTGGTTGATCATAGAGCTGCTATTGCCTACCTTTATAAGAACTCATCTCCAACTTTCGAGATGTACCAAGTATATGCAAACTTTCAGCTATGATGGCAAACTCCATCATGCGAGATAAGGTTTCATGTGGATGCACCTTCATGGTTCTGTGTAAATGAGGAAGTAGGCCAACTTCAAACTTTCTTTTATTCTCTTCATCGTTGATCTCCATGAAAGGAGTAACCTTGAGAAGAGTAGACTAAAACTTGTCCACATAACTAGTGACCTTTTCATGCTCTTTCTAGCATAGCCAATCCCACCCCTTCTTGACATCATTCTCAAAATTAGGAGGCAAGAACTGAGCATAAAACTTCTTCTTGAACTTTTCCCAAGTCGTAGGTTTCCTTCCCTCCAAAATGAGAGTCAACCACCAATTGCTAGCGGTGTCTTTCATGTGCATGTCTACGTGCCTTAGCTTGGACTTTTCTGAGAAATTACCATCAGAAAAAGTATCTTTAAATTGCCTAACAAAGGCTAACACCTTAACAGGATCCCTCTTACCAGAGTAAGAGTCAAACTTTATGTCCTTATCCCCAAACTTGAAAGTCTTAGTCTTCTTAAGCTTGCTTCTCTTATGGTCGGTCCCTCTTTGTCTGTTTGCGGATTGCATGAGACTTAGAACCAAGAGAGTAGAAACTAGAAGATGAGGAGGAGGAGAAGGAACTTGAGTAATCAGGGGAGTAATTGGTTGTTGAGGGAGATGACTCCCTCCTTATCTGCCTCACTCGAGGTAACATATTTTTACTCTTCTTGACCTGAGAATCCTTCTTCCTTTTAGGAAGCTTCTCAACAATCGGATACTTTGCATCTTCACCATCAATTGATGCAATGGTGTTTTCTCCAGTATCACCGTCTTTTGGAGGATTCGATCCTTCATAAGTAGCTTCTTCCCTTGCCCTTAAGCTGTCAATCAATTGGTGTACTTCGGGAATTTCCGACAGGCTATGATACTAAAAGAAAATTGAGATTGTAATTGCTCACTTATAGGTGCTTCATCAGTTGCCATCTTTACCTTCTTCTTGCAAGGATCATCTTTACTTTGAAAAAAGCAAAGAGGCCTGCTCTGATACCACTATTATAGAATTTGAGATACACGTTTAACTTTCTTATATACTTAAAATATATATAGCGAATATTATGTTGGCACAGAGAAAGAATAGATGGGAGAAAAGAGAGATGTAGAGAGAGAGGTAGAGAAATTGGTAACACACTAGGGACTGGAAGACGGGCCAGTTCCCCCCCTTATGGAGTTATATTATTGACAAGGAGCAAGCTTCTTCATTACACATAAGCCAGTTCTTACTTGTAGATCTTGGAAACAAGATCACGATTCCTTGCACAGTATACAATCGGCTAACACTTACACAACTTGGAAGTTGGCACCTTTTCATCCTTCTTGAGTCTGCTTCTCTCTCTTACATAATATGTGTAGGGCTCTCCTCTTGGCGCTTGTCGCAGCACTTGCACCTTCTCTTCTTCTCTTTAATACATACAACATGATGCTTCCTTCACCCCTCCCTTACACACAAGGAGGTCCTCCTCTTTTATAGGCTTTCAAGAGCTTCTCTTCTTAGAGAGAGAGTTGAGTTGATCTTCATGCAAGATGTGGTTGTTCCACTCTGCAGCACTAATTTTGAGATATCTCTTTGTGCATTGTTTGGATGAAGAAATTGACAAGCTCTTGAGAGTGGGGTTTTATCAAACCAATAAATGAGGTTACTTGGTTATCTCCTACTGCTGTAGTGCCAAAGAAGAATGGGAAGATCAGAGTTTGTGTGGATTACAAGAAATTAAATGCAGCTACTATTACTGATCCTTTCCCGATTCCTTTTACTGATTCTCTCCTAGATGATGTGGTAGGTCATGAGATATTCAGTTTTCTGGATGGGTTTTCAAGATACAATCAAATTAGGATGTATCCGAAAGACATGAATAAGACAACTTTTATCACAAAGTGGGGAGCTTATGTTAGCACAGTTATGAACTTTGGGTTGAAAAATGGACTGCCTGAGTTTCAAGGAGCTACTCATAAGAGAGCTACTCATAAGACATTTGAGGCTTATCTAACAACTTTTATGAGGGTCTTTATTGATGATTTTTGTGTGTTTGGCAGCAGGATAGAACATTTAAAACACCTTAGACTATTCTTTCAAATATGTAGAATTTTTGGCATGTCTTTAAATCCTTTTAAGTCAGTGTTTGTAGCCAAAAGGGGTGTGTTGTTAAGTCATATCTTGTCAGAAGAAGGCATGAGTATTAATCCCAAAAAAGTTACAACTATTCAGAAAGCTAAAGCTCCAAGTAATATGCAGGAAGTCATGCGGTTTGTGGGCCAAGTTAAGTGGCATAGCATGTATTTAAGGTACCTTTCACATATCTATTCTCCTCTTGCAACTCTCACTAATAAAGGGATATAGTTTGTGTGGAGGGAAGATCATGAGAAAGCCTTTAGTATTCTCAAGAAAATGTTAGTGGTGGTTCCAATCTTGCATCCTCCAGTATGGGATTTACCTTTCAATATTTTTGTTAATGCATCTAACTTGGCTGTGGGAGGTGTTCTAATGCAAGATAAGGTATCTAGTTTGTACATACCAATCTATTATGCAAGCAGGAGATTAAGCACTGTTGAAAATAACTATTTAGTAACTGAAATAAAAGCACTTGGAATGGTTTTTTCAGTGCAGAAATTTAGTCATTATTTGATGGAAAATCAAGTCATTTTTCATGCCAACCATCAAGCACTCTTGTTCTTGATAAATAAGCCTAATTGATAGGTAGATTGGCAAGATGGATGTTGTTGTTACAAGAGTTTGACTTCAAGGCCGTGCATATCCCTGGGAAAGAGCATGTATAGCTGATTATTTAAGTAGATTGGAAAATGATGCTTCTGAAGTTGGACTTTCTGATCACTTACCTGATGCCAAACTTTTTGAGGTTCAGGCCCTTAATCCTGATTCATAGTATGACCAGATGCTGCACTTCCTAAAGTCAAGAATTATGCCTACGCACCTTTCAGCAAATCAGAGAAGAAGGTTAGTATTGAAGAGTAGAATGTTTTAGGTTATTATGAACACACTGTATAGAAGGGGAGTTGATAGTGCCTTGAGAAGGTGTGTTCCTGAGTTTGAGCAACCAGGAGTGTTACATGAAGCTCATGTCGGACTATCAGGAGGTCATTTTTCAAGAGAGATTACAGGCATAAAAATACTACAAGCAGGGCTATGGTGGCTATTGTGTTGAAAGATGCTTATCAGTATGCTAAAGAGTGTTTGCAATGTCTCAAGGAAGGTCAACCACTTGACCGAGATAGGATGCAAGATTATCTTGTGTTGCCACTTGAGCCGTTTCAAAAGTTGGAATTTGACTTCATTGGTCCCATCAAATCAGCTACGAAAATGACAAGTAACATATACATTTTGGTTTGCACTGATTACGCTACTAAGTGGGTAGAAGCCCATGCATTAAAGGATAATAAAGCAGCAAGTGTGGCAAAGTTTTTGTACTCTAATGTTATGACCAGATTTAGCTATCCTATTGAGCTGATCAGTGATTGGGGTAAGCATTTCCTGAATCAAGTGATCAAAGAATTGACTATCAGGCATATGATTCTGCACAAGAAGTCTACTCCTTATCATCCTCAGGCTAATGGTCAAGCTGAAAGTTTCAACAAGATTTTGCTTCATATCTTGAAAAATTTTGTTGAAGATAATCGGGAAGATTGGGATATTAAACTTGATTCAACATTGTGGGCTTTCAAGACAGCATATAAAGTTGCAATAGGGCCTACACCTTTTAGGCTAGTTTATGGTTTGGAAGTGGTAGTTCCTATGGAATTTGTAGTTCCAAGTCTGAGAGTTGCTGTTATGAGCAAGATGGATCCTGAAGAATCAGTGCAATATAGATTAGAACAACTTTTGAAATTGGAAGAGGACCAGATATTAATAGCTTATATTACAGGTGTCAAACAACAAAGAAGATAGACTTTGGTTAATAGACATATCAAGAAGAAATTTTTTTAGGAAGGAGACTGGGTTGTAGTTTATAACTTTAGCCTTGGCAAGTTTTCTGGTAAGTTGAAACTCAGGTATGCAGGTCCCTTTGTCATTTTCAAAGACATGGGTCATGGTACTTTTTGCTGCAAGGCATATATTCTTTTGGGGGTTTCTCTCCTTCTCCACTCTCGACTCATTCTCGGCCTGCAACTCTCACCACCATGACACATACTTGTCGCTCTTCAGCCTAAAAGCTGTCCCTGACCAAGTGTGGCCACTAGGAAGATGACGATGATGAGCTCTATGTGTCCAACGATGATGACAGGTCGGTGTAGTAGGGAGATAAAGAGGTAACACCATCGAATGCTTCATCTCTTTCCAACCCTAGTGTTGTTGGTACTCCCTTCATGGACTCCAACTTGTATTTGAATGTTGAGGCAGAAGTTCACCGATTATGGTTTCAAAAAATCGAGTTGTATGATTATACTCGTTTGCCATGGGATCGTTGGGCATCGAATGTGAATGCCTCCATACAAATGGATATTTTGAGGCACTCAAATTGCAAAATTGTAGGTCGTCTTGAGTTAACTCTTGCCATTGTTAGTTAAGTGTTTGCACTCCCTATCAATGATAATCCGATTGCATATCAATGTACGAAAGACCAGATACAATATGTTTTCGGTGAACCAGCTAGATCCAGGAATGTATATGTGCTAAAATACATTGATGGTGTTAAGAAATTGTAGTTGTGTTGGTTCATGGAGCGCTTCATGATGTTCATTAAGATCGACAGTATTACTTGAGATACTTATGACATTCTTTACTATGCAGAGCATTTGGGGATGCCAAATTGGAAAGGCCTTATGTTTGATAGGCTAAAGGCTGAGATAAAGATATCCAAAACTAAGATCTTTCAAAAGTCTCAGATGGGTTGCTTTCTAGCAGATTTGTATGAGCATGCACGAGTCTTGTATCCAGAGCTTACGGCTGAGTACTTGCTGAAAATGGATGTTACTTCTTTGGCCAAAGATGCAGTGGAAACTGATCATAAGGTTGATGTTTCTCATGAGATTAAAAATGTCAATGATGCATGAGATGTTTGATGGTGATGCTGCAAAACATGCTATTTATTGTGATTTGAAAGAGGTTGGATATGATGAGACATATGCCAAGTAGGTTTCTTCCAAATTTGTTAAGGGAGATCATAAAGATGCAGGTATTAAAGATGTACTTCATGTTGGTAAGCAGGATGATGGGGATGCTTTAAAAGTGGATGGCAATCTTTATGCAAAGAAAAAGAAGAAAATTGGGAAAATATGGTTGAGGAGTAGGTTTATATCACAAGAGAAGAAGCAAGATGCTCATCTTGATGCTTGGAATCATCTTGACAATGTCTTTGGTGATCAGCATGTGAATGAAGGTTCAGCAGAAATACCTTCAGTTTTACCTAGTTCTAGTATGCATGATGATCAGTTTGATAGTCTTTTTGATGATGTTGGAGTTATGTAGAAACTCATGGCATGCTTTCAGGATTATAATAAGCGGACTACCCGAACTGTTATTCGGATTACTGATATGCAGGTTTAGTTGGCTACTAGGCAAAAGGCCGTTGAGGACTTGAGTTAGAGCTGCAGCACAAGTAGTCATAGTATGATGCATTAGAATTGGATCTTAGGGGTAAAATTACATATATACAACAAATGTTGGATAAAAACAAAATATCTACTGCACTTTTTGAAAAATAGACTAGTGAACTTAAGACTAAATGCTTGGAGGAGATGCAATCTTTTATGGGGAAACATGTTCAACTTCAGGTTGATTATCAAATGTTGTTGGAGAGATTTCAGCCATTGAAGGAAGTTGAAAAGAAAAATTTGAGCAATGTTGAAGTTGAAGTGGATGCTTCAGTGATATTGAAATCTGACTTTGAGGATATTAGGAATGCATTGATGAATGATGTCAAACTTGGATCGCAAATGGTTGCAGATAGGTTTGAAGGCATGATTTCTCGGCCTTATCATATGCTTAAGAATGTCTTTGTGTCTGCAAATTATGAGGATGTTATGCATGAGAGAGAGGCTTTGAAATTGAAAGTGGAGCAATTGGAGACAAAATGCATGGATGTCAATGCAAAATCGGAGAAGGCTTTGGATGCAAAGATAGCAAGTGAAGAGCATGTAGCTTCTTTCTTGCAGCATAGAGATTTTCGGTCTGATGAGCATGATTCTATCATTCAGGAGGTGGCTCATACACTTTATTAGGATTTTTCTATCATGGATCATGGGATAGTTCAGAATCATGATGTTGGTGCTATGGTATGTCTGATATCTTCATGCACAGACATCATTCCCTATACTCCTGGATCTTTCTAGCTATTACTTTGGATGTAGTTTCGTTTTGTTCATAATATATTTTGTTTATCCCACTAACTCTTAGAACCAATTATGCAACTGCATAAGAGGATTATGAGTATCCTAGAGGGGCTCTACTCATGATAGCTCAGTGTGGCTTGTCAAGGGGTGCAAGGCCTCTTGCAAGGCATAATTGTGTTCTCTGAGTACTTCTTCATCATATTTAGTTTCCATATGTTCAGTTAGCTATCTACATGCTTGTGGGTTTGAGTCATGACTGGCCCAGTTATCCAAGGGCTGTGCCAGGTGTTAGGACTTGAACTTCGCCATCTATTTAGTACTATTTCATACCTTAGTATTAGTATACATGTAGTCTTCTAGATCAGCATATGTAAAGTAGTCCTTATACTTCATATGATGTGTCTGTCGCCTGAAAGTTAGGGCACCAGTCAAAAACGTTGGACAGTTGTATTCGAGTAGTTGGTTCTTGATCATGAATTGAATATGACTATGTGTAGCACCCAGAAATGGCTGCTGATGTTTGATCCCATTATCTTCCGATTGTCTCTTGACTGTTGGTGTTATTCTCTTTCACGTTGTTTAATCAATAATGATTATGGTGATAGAAAACAGTGTTGCAATTGATGAATAGCATTCTACATTGTTGAGTATGATGTTTGCTTTGTGTTTGAATGTATTTCTAGAACATAATGTAGTGTTGATGGCTAGAAATACATTCAAGAAGTTCCTTTATATCACTATTATGTATTTAGGTAGAATGATGTTTCGTGGCTGCTATGGCATGTTGAAAGGGCATAACAACCTTTAAATGGGAGGTTTTTGGGGGTAAAGTCCTAAAACCTAATGAGTAAACACAAAGGAGTAAAGATTCCCATCCATCTATCCCAAGAAAGAATTACTAACTGGTATTTGCGCAATTTTTTCCGTTGCTTTTACAGAACCCCCTTCGTGTATGGTCAAACCATCGCCCATTAGTACTTAGCCAACATTATTAGATTCTAAATTCAAAGTGATGCCTACTATGCCATCTTCAAATTCTACCCATTCACATGTTGCCAGAGCTAGTAACACAAGAGCCTAGGCCAAAGCTAGTAGACCAAATAGTGATAGATAAATGTCCAGGGGCTGACCTTAGATGCATTGAGTGTAGATCACTCACATGTAGCATGATTGTCCAACATGCAAGGTTTCATGTAGTACCCTAACTAGGTCTACCATGCCTAATATATGAAAGGTCTAAGCCACAAACACTAACCCAGAAGATGAAGAGCTAATCCCTCCTATATATCTTACGGTCAAACTAATTGCCAAGCGAAAGCTCATCATTGATGTTGTCATAGACGAAGGTTCAGATTACAACATCTTGACCTATGAGGTATGGACTAAGATCGAACAACCTGAACTTGTCCCAACCAATGCAACTATCAAGCCATATGGAGAACCAGCCTATTCCCTCTTAGGATGATGCAAAATTCTCTTGATTGTTGAGACTAAAAGCATGCCCTTAGTGTTTTATGTGCTTCAAGTGTGCAACCACATGCATTGTGGACTACGAAGCACATAGTATACACCTAACCTTATGAGACGTGGAGATTGTCAGTACTTTCAACAAAGGGGACCGTGTCTCTTCTCTAGAGAAGGGCAAGAAGCTTATCTCAAAGTCAGATCAAATGCCTAGAGAGGACAACTAGAGAGTTCTTAATGAACTACTCAAGGTACACAAGAACAAGAGAGAACCACTCGGTAGGAAGCCTCTTGGAACTAAAGGAAAGACCAGAGCTACTAGAAACACTACCATAGCTTCTCAAGCTATTGGGCATAGAACCGCATCTAAAAGGGGAAAGAGATTTAGGGCAAGTAATTAGAAGTATCGATGGAGAGCTAGCACAAGGCTGCCTTCAAGGGGGTGCCAAAAAACATTGTTCCGTGCTCAAGGGTTTTATGCGGGAAATTGTTGGATTTGGTTACCAAAAACCACTTGCAAAGCCACCTCCCATGACCACAGATCAAGTCCCATCCAAATCCCAGAGAAAGCAAAAGAGACCCACACAGATCTAGGTCATGGACCAAGATACTTGAGGAGACAACACTAGATAAGTTAGTGACTGATGAGCTAGTTCCTGTGACACTTGAGTCCACAATTCCAAAAGAGCAACCACTTGAAGTTACTGCTACTCCACAAGAGAAACTCGTAGTTTCCAAAAAGACCTTGAACAAGGGGGAAAAGCTAGAGCCAATGCAGCCACTTCCATGTGAGGTTGCTCAAGTTGAAATGAAAAGCCCAAGGATAGATGAGATATAGCCCTCAAGTGTTGATAAGCGAAAACCCCAAATTGTTGCTGGTTCTTCAAAACCACCGAAATCTCCTCAAAACCAAGAACCTTTGTCACCCAAACCAAAACAAAAAATCTAGCAATAGCAGCCTAGTGTAGCTTCTCAATCTAAGGAAAAGGATTCATAAGGAACAACTCCGAAAACATCAAAAGAGTGACGACCTCCCTCTAGAGTGTTATCACAAACAAATTTGGAAATACCAAGACCATGAATACTTCCACTGAGTTCGAGGATCTAAGTGCACAATCATCTATGATTGTCTCGATTGATACTTGCATTTCTCCTTGTAAGGAAGCATGCCCTATTGCATATCACTATTGCTACTTGACTTGCCAAAAGAAAAAAGAAAAAAACAAAAAGAGAAAAGAAAAAAAAAGAGTGAAAAAAAATTAGAGGCAAAAAAAAGAAAAGGAAAAAAACACTCACATGCACTGCACCGCACCTAGGGGTCCTCAAGTTAGATGCGTTTAGTGGCTTCGATCGGCTAGCTCCATCTCTAACCCCCTAGTCCTTTTCCCATTTTTTTGCACATTTACTTAGGGCATATCAAGGTCATGACATACCTAGGAAGTCTTGGCTCGCCTAGGTTAGACTTGTCTCCCTGAGTCACCTACACATTTCATCCCTACATTTGATTTATCCAGTGTCATCAATCCTCACTTTCCAATAAGGTGGAAAAGGTTCTTCAACATAAAGCCAACTATTGCATTAGCTACCATGTGTGGTTGATCCTACAGAGACCCATGTTCTTCAAGAGTTTATTGGATTGGACACCGACTAACACCTTTTCCCTCAGCCACGATAATTTTTCCCATCATCATCTATTCAAGTTTCTTTTCTTCATCAAGCATCATCATCAATAGAAGCACCCATGGAGAAGTCTTCTAACTATGTATTAGACTATGCAAGCATGTGCACTCACTTAGTATTTGCACCATAACTTATTCATAGTTTTGGATCCTCACAAGTGTGGGACAACACTTCATGCTTGCCTGGAGTTTGACCCATCTCCCAAACTAGCATCATTATTTGTCTTTTGCATGAATCACGGACTAGCACTTTCCCCTAGGGAGTAGTGATTGCATGAGAGGTTTTACTTTGCAGGTTCAAAGTTTGTGGAGAATCATGCATCATCACTGCTACATCAACATCAAATCTCCCATCTTCTACAATATCCCAATCATTTTCCATGACCATTCAAGCTGTCTTCTCATTAGAAGGATCGATAGTTAAGTGTCTATTCAGCAACACTTAGTTCTACAAGATTTGTCACCAATAACAATATCAGCTACCATCTACCATAGCATGAGCAACATTCTCTGTCCCAACCACAGTAGAACGAATCTTATCTTCCTCGACAGCCACAGTTCTTCATCAGCTATATTCATTACTCCTCCTTCAAGCTTACTTCATCAACTGTTCTTCATCAGCTATATTCATTACTCCTCCATCAAGCTTACTTCATCGACTGTTCCCAATATTCTGCGTCTTCGGTGCAAGCTATTGCATGCTACCTCTATGATGTGAGTGCCATGGGACTGGCACTTGTCTAGGGGGAAATAATGTTAATGGTATTTTGAGAAGGTTGCAAAAATCACAAGTATTGGCTACTATTTTGGATTATAGACATCATCATATTATCATGGATGTATTATTTTGTGAGAGTCAGGCTTATTCCTGTGCAGATTGTATTTATCACCCGAAGTTATATTTATCACACCCGTAAGTGTTATGTGGGTTGTACACATGAAATTGTGATTAGATTAGCATATGCTTAGTCTATTTAGGCTAATGTTGAAGCATACAATGATGTTTGACTAGCCTAGAGCCCACTAAGTGGATAGGATGCCCAAGAGAGAGTGCAAACCCTAATTCACAGTTGTGGAAATCCTAAATGCAAAATGGGCACAAACCCTAGACATCATCATATTATCATGGATGTATTATTTTGTGAGAGCTAGGCTCATTTCCGTGCATATTGTATTTATCAACCGCAGTTGTATTTTTGGCACCCACAAGTATTGTGTGGGTTGCACACATGGAATTGTGATTAGATTAGCATAGGCTTGGTCTATTTAGGCTAAGATTGAAGCATGCAATGATGTTTGACCAGCCTAGAGCCCATTAAGTGGGCAGGATACCCAAGAGAGGGTGCAAATTATAATTCACAGTTATGGAAACCCTAAACGCAAAAGGGGCGTAAACCCTAAATACAAAAGGGACGCAAATCCTAAATGCAAAACGCAAACCCTAACCCTAATTCTTGGTCTATGTAAGGGTTGGAGGTCTTAGTTGTATTGACCCTTTTGGCATATCCATGTTGTGAAAGCTCTATCAATGTGACTACACAAGCCTTCTATTCTATCTTTCCATTCTATCATCTTGCTTCCATTTCATTGAAAGTGACTGAGAGGGAGAGAGTGAGAGGTGTGTTGAGTGAGGGATCAAGGGAAGGTAAAGCTCTTTGTCATCTTCATGCTTTTCTCTTTGTCTCTACTAGATCTTTGACTTGTTGGTGTGCTTGGTGGTGGATGCAAAGGAGCGACGGCATTAGATTGTATTGATCATGGTCATGCAGCCATCTTTGAGCCTTCGAGTCATCAAATGCAAGAAGGTAAGTTAGGTGAGTTCAACTACAACTCAAGCTAGTCTTGTGTTCTTGCTTTCTTGGATTGGAAAGGAGGATGCTTGGTTAGTTAGAGTGGAGTTGAGAGATTATCACCAAAGTGAGTTGCATCTTCTGAAACAATAGAAGTCCATCCAAAGTCCTAACTATTGGTGCGTTTGGCTCAACACTTACCAAACTCTATGTACGTGCTTGTGGATTTTTATTTTTCCCGTACCAAGATGATTCAATGACACATGAGCTTTACAAGAGCAACAAAATACCAAGGAGGAGGGGGCTAAAGGATGCACTAGGTGAGTTTGTGTGCTTGTGATGGCCCCAAAATAAAGGAGGCTAGAAGATAGGTAGGAAGAAGCATGTGCAAACAAGATCATCATCACATCAACTGAAGTCCAAGCACTCTCCTTGTGCTTAAAAGTACATTTGGTACAATAAACCAGGGATGTGAAAACAAATATACAAGATGGTCCTTATGGATACCCTAGGACTCAAGTAGATAGATAACAATATACCTAGAAGGAAATTATGGAGAGAAGCATCCCCCCCCACCCCCCCCCCCCCCCCCCAAGACTAGTCCTTGCATGATAAGGTATCTTAAGATTAACTAAAGTATTTTTTTCTAGCAATGATAGAATGATTATTTAATAGGCATAAATGACCCTATCATTAAAAAAATTTCTTGATGAAATATTATATTAAATACTTGGGTTTCCTTAAATAGGTTATCATTGAAGGGATATTAGATTAAACACTTAGCCTTCCTTGAGAAGGAAAGATCGATAGATTAAGTAGCAATAAGCTATCCAAGTGAATTTAAAAGGGAGAGCTAAGATTGACAATGTTGACTAATCTTGATGTTGCTTTAATAAACCCATTTCATCAAGTCCTTATTGAAGAGTACCCTGCCACGAACATCAAGAAGCTCGAACCGGCCAAGAGAGGTTGAAAATATGCTTGCTGGCCACAAAAACATGCAAGAAGACTCTCTTCTTCACCAAAAAACTATCTCTCAAAATAGACAAGAGAGAAGGCATGCAAAAAATTGAGAAATGCTTCCATCCTCACTCTCTTTCCAAGCATAAGAGAAAGACATAAAAACGAGGCAAGTGTTGTGCCAAAATGAGAGAGGGAGAAATGAAGTGTGAGAGGAGAAGATAGAGGGAAAAGGGGGTTGCAACCACCCACCTCCCCAAATCACCTTACAAACCTCTTTCTTTTCGTTTCTTGAAGTGAAATATTAAAATTGCATACATTTTGCTAAGTTCTAAAAACCTCTCATTTTGAGAATGGGACAAAAGGTGTTTGACCTTTCCTTTTCCTTCAACATTTTTTAGTGTGAGCTTTGGACCCACATATTTATATTGCTTCATAAATGAATTTTTACAAGAGGTACAAAAGCAAAATGAATTTTTACAAAAGATGTTTCCATGTTGAGCACATTTTTGTGCATTTATTTGCACATATTTTCTAGTACTTATACTTATGGGAAGGATTATCTAAGAAGAATAACATTTTTTAACTAAGAATTGTCATTTCTTAGAAATACTTAGCATTATACTTACTAGGAAGCTTTAACACTAGTCTCGTAGCAAAAAAAGCCACTTTCGTGGCATTTTAGATCCTCTATAAAAGATTCAATTTCTCATCCATGAGAAATATTAAAAATTTTGACTTTAGGAAAATGTAACTAATACAAGGTAGTAGTTGAAAAAAAAATTGAAAGGATTTATGTTCACCATTGAGAATTTGCAAAAAATCAAGAAATTTTAGTATTTCTAATTGAAATTATCTTTAAAAAATTTATGAAGCTAAAAATTTCATGAAAATACTTTGATATATATAGTATGCATTCTCATTCAAAGATTTGTAAATTAGATAAAGATTTTTAACTTTTTAAAGAGGTCCAAATAGTGTTGTTGAGTATTATTCTGATAAATTTTCATGCGCTTTTGAAAATCTAATTTTTGTAGAAAATAAAATTTCACTTGAAATGTACTTCAAATATGCACATATTATTTGAAATATATTAAATAGAACCCAAGCCACTAGTTTTCCCTTATCCCCTCCTCTCTACTTGAAGAGGCTAATCATTGACTGCCAGGCTGATACAATCTCATTATTGATGCTAGAGCTCTGCACAGTGAGCCAAGAGGTGGAGAGCAAGATATCATGCTATTTAATGTTTGGCTAGACCTTGCTATACATTTTAGAGGCTAAGATCCAATTTGAGACCAAAATGGTGGACCAAGGCTATCTCTCTGTTATCCTCTTTAGAAGTGAAATTGAAAATCTCTAGCTCCACTCCTTGAGAGGCTCCAAACTCAGACCACCTTCACCAATTAGAGCAATGACCTAACTCCATGGAATTGCAAGCCATCCTTTGGCCTCCCCATATGACCATAGTATCTTTCTAAAAAGGGTCTCAATCATGTCTTAGTTTGCCTTAGCAAATGGCAAGATAGAAGTGGCAAAAATCATCATAGAAAAAAGCTCATCTTCAAGAGCACTAATCTACAAACAAGTTCAATTGTAAAAGGAGGTTGTGGCTTGTAGCCATTTTGTGGTGAATTAAAAGACTAGTATTAAAGATAAATATTAGTTAAGGTAGGTTAGTTTGACAAGAATTTAGGAATCTATATATGTAAATGACTTCCTTCTAAGATCCTCTATTAAAAAGGTCTTCCCATGACTCTTAAATAAGTTGTAATATCAAATCCCCTATAACTCTAACAAGAGGTTAGGACTAAAGTGAATCTAAGACATCCATAGATCATTAAATTGAATGTAAGAAAAATTGAAGCTCCAAGGAGAGACTATACTCAACTAAGCATACTACAATAATCCCTAAGATTGATAGTTTCTTCTAAGAAATATATTAGGCCTCCAACAAGTTCATGGAAATGTAGACAAATTAAGCAAAACCTCATGATAGAGGGAATGGTACCTAGAATAGATTTTGATGCATAAGTTATGTTTCATAAAAGACTGTTTGAATGATCCATTATTAAAAAAATAAACTAAAAAATGGCCCTTAAAAATATTACAATTTAAGAGGTGGGCCTTTTGGATTGTCCAATAGAAAAGGAGGATGGTGACATTCATGGAGGGTAAATCTTCTTTCTCTAAACTTGGGTTTTTAATTAAAAAAGGGATAGTAGGGGATTAAAAAAAGGGAGAACTAATAGTATACGGTTTTGAGTTTCTCTAATTTCATATTTTCCTCCCCTTTTTAGGAAAAAATTTAAATTTTTTTTCTCTCTTACAAAATTAGTTTCATGTAGAAATTGACCAATAGACTAGTTTTCCTCTTTTCTTCATTTTGATAAATTTTCATCTCCATTGAACCTTTCTCATGAGAGTAATTAGGGCCCCCTTAACTCTACAAAATTTTCTCATTGTAGCTCTAGAATTTGGACAAAACACATGTGCTTATCTCTTTGTGCATTTTCTCTTATATGCTATTTTTTCAATAGGGTTTGATATAGTTTCTAATTGTTGTTATTGTTTTATTGTAGAGATTTTTTTAAAGCAAGAGGCACATGTGCTTCTCTCTCTCTCTCTCTCTCTCTCTCTCTCTCTCTCTCTCTCTCTTTTCTATTTTCTATTGCCTTTTCGACAAATATTGATGTTGATTCTAGTTGTTGCTGTCTTCTTACAAAGTTCATTTAGAGCAAGAAGCATAGATGTTAATCTCTCTCTCTCTCTCTCTCTCTCTCTCTCTCTCTCTCTCTCTCTCTCTCTCTCATTTTCCTTTTCTACTATGTTTTCAATATAATATGATGTTGATTCTACCCTTTGTTGTTTTACTGCAAATATCATTTTGGGCTAGATTATATAAGTGCTCATCTCTTTTTTCCTCTCTCTCTCTCTCTCTCTCTCTCTCTCTCTCTCTCTCTCTCTCTCACATTTTCTACTTTTATTAAATTATACATTTAAGTTAATTCTAACTCTTGCTAATGTCCTTTTGCAAAGATCAATTTGGGCAAGGTTTCATAGGTGCTCATTGCTTTCTATTTTCCACTCACTAATACACTCTCTTTTTTCCTCTCTGGGTTTTCCCTTTTTTGCTATCTTTACAATAGGGTTTTATGCTAGCTCTAACATTAGTATTGATTGTTTTTGTAGCACTCAATACAAGGTAGAGCAAATACTCTATAGCTCAACTTACGAGTAAATTTACTATATTTTGTGGTGCCAAAATTTATGTATTTGATTAGTTATTATTTTGTTAAGTTGGGATTGATGTTCTCTTTTGTCTATCATGTACAATGGGTTTTGAATGAACATCGATTCAATCTTGTCTTCAACAAATTAGCTTATAGCTAAATTCACCCTATTTTGTGTTTCTTTAATTCATGCAATTGACTAGCTATTTTTTCATCGAGAGAAATTTCTCATTTGAATAATTCAATCATGATTGCTTTTTCATATAAATGATTTTGAATAAGTTTTGATTATCATAATTTTAAAATTAAATTTTCTTACATTAATCAATAAAGTATATATATTTTATATTATAGGTATTTTTTTTCTCTTTTGTGTTGGGAGAATTTATATTAATGATTAGTTTTTTTGGTTATTATTGAGGTGATATGTTTTTGTAACATATAGATGCTATGCAAGGTTTAGTTAAATTACATCACTCTCGATCCATTATTTTGTTGTGGCAAGTAACTCCTTTGTGTTAGACGATATGGATTTTCTAAAAGCCGAGGTTTAGAATTCCTATGATGTGTCGATCATACGTGTCCATTTGGATCTCCATGCCATTGGGCTATGATCCATGTAACTCTTGTATCATATTATCTATATAACACACAATGTGCTAAGTCATATAATATCTCAGGTATCAATCCAAAGTGTCTATTTGGATTTGGATACCATGTGGTTGCCATCCTTGTAACAACTACTTTTTAATACCCACATATAAATACGGTATATTGAGTCAAATCAGACTTTATTTATTAGAATGAACTTCTTTCTGTGGAATTCTCTGAGTATTCTTGTACTATTCTTTCCATTCTATTTCATGTAGATAGTATGATTAAAAAAAACACCTTGAAATTGAATTTGCACTTTTTATCAATGTACATACCTATATGCATTGTGAAATCAATGTTTGTATTTGGTTATAAAAGT
This sequence comes from Lygodium microphyllum, assembly GCF_053477565.2. NCBI lineage: Eukaryota > Viridiplantae > Streptophyta > Polypodiopsida > Schizaeales > Lygodiaceae > Lygodium > Lygodium microphyllum. The sequence goes on from NC_141142.1 coordinate 12,092,306, forward strand.
GCGAATAGTGCTTAATGCCATAGTTTAATTTGCATGACATGTTGGCAATTATTGGTCAGACTTAAAATGCTTACTATTCAGGGCTTAACACATGCTTCTTTACATGTATTTCTTCGGTTATGAAACCTGATAGAAGAATGAGCATTCTCTTGATAGAAGTACACAATAGGAAAGATGATGAAGGAAATTGGATCATTAAAATGTATTGTCGCTCATCTTGGGTACACATGTGTCCAAATATGAAGAAAGATTTCACAGTGAAAGTATCTACAATTGTAGATGTATCAAAGTACAAAAATGGTAAATTTTAGCTCTCATATAAAGAAAGGTGAATTCTCACCTTATAATAGAGGCATTGGTACAATAAAAATTTATGCAAAAACAAATACATATTGCACCCACTATAACCATTCAACAAAATATTGCAACTTGCAAATAATAAATCTTTATAGCACACTAAAAATGAGTAATTTTATTATATCTATACAACTAATTGTCTTGTATTTATAGAGATATACCTTGCAGATTACTATGAGTGGCAAAATATTGAGAGTTTTGTAGGTTCTTTTATGTGTTACCACATCGAAATTGGTAGATTACTTTTTGAGGGGCATACAATGAATCAGGTTGTAGAGGACCTTGTTATTTTCTATGACTCCAAGTACATATTGTCCAAGGGGGGTCGGGCAATATAAAACCCTTGAATCTATGCATGTATCAAATCTCAATAGTATAGAATGGCTATTGTGTGTAGTAGTAGCGATATATTTGCACGTGTGTAGCACAAAAAATTTAGACATATTGTAAAAGAGATAATTCTCACAGCAAACAAAATAACTGGAAAATACAAGAATACACCAAATTTTCCAAAGAAACCATAGCCAAGGTGGTTAGACATGAAAATGTATTGCCATGAATGGCTGAGAATCAAAGATAAATGCTGCAACAAGATACTCACCTCTTATTATGGTGGACATAGGTACACACCCCTATGATAGGTGGGAGGAAGGATCCCTCAATCTTGTATTCTTCAAAATGGCAAAAATATCCCTCACAAGTTACATCTCCACCTTTTATACCAAACCCTCACATATCCTAGACTAAGGTATTTTATACTTTATTACAAGCCATCCCAGCCTAAAAGAGCTTTGTCCTCAAAGCTGAATTGGGAACAAATTATAAGGATGATTACAAGGATAGCTTAAAGCATATAGAATCATGCTGAAGTAGACCTCTTATGTTGATGAAGAATCAAGAAGTTGATGAAGAAATGACCATATAAATGGAACACACTATTGTAAGCTGTCCAAAATAATCTATATACAAAATTGGCCATATCTTGAGCTAGAAATGTCCAATTTCCATGTGCTATATATAGAAATGTAGAGAACAACATGTAATATCCAGCCATGCCTTCAAAATCAAATGTTGATGAAGATAAAATAATTAACTTTCTGACAAGAAATTATTACAGCAAGTTGTTTACTGTTCTGTTCATGAATTGTCCTCTTGTAAAAGCTATGGAAATTCCTCCAAGTATGATGCTTGTTACCAACAAGATTCTTTGATAGGTAAACCTTTCCATTTGATAAGGTATTCCACAAGAATTCAGTTCCTTAAAACCTTCTCTCTCTTACCAATAATCTTTTCGGGCTCATAGATGATCAAACCATCATTATCTAAGGGAGGGATTTTTTCAAGAACTTGAATTTGGGGACCAACATACTTTTTAAGCTGAGACACATGAAAAACATTATGAATTCTTGTGCTTGAAGGTAAATCAAACTGAAAAGCAAGATCCCCAACTCGTTTGACACTGCGGTAAGGACTATAAAATCTATGAGCAACTTTATTGTGCTCTCCTTTGAGAGAAGCATATCGTGACTTGGAAACCTTCAAGAATACCCAATGATCTTCCTCAAATTCCACATGTTGTCTTTTCTCATCCACATAGGCTTTCATGGTCTCTTGAGCTTTTCGAATGTTGTCCTTGCATTGCTTCATAAGAGCCTCTATCTTTTCTAACTCCTCACGAGCTTGTGGATTTACATCTTCATGGAATAAGGTGAAGGGTACTTGCACTTTGTAACCATATAGAGCTTCAAAAGGAGACATTTTAATACTCATATGATAAGTATTATTATAGCAAAACTCTGCAAGGTGAAGCCAATGGTCCCAAGCATTTTATGTGTCATGGCAAAAGTGTCACAAGTATACCTCTAGCCATTTGTTAACTCTTTTTGTTTGCCCATTGGTTTGCGGATGGTATGTTGTACTAGGAGTCAATAGAGTTCCCATTGAAGAGAATAAACTCCTCCAAAAGCTACCCATAAACTTAGTGTCACGATCGTACACAATCTTCATTGGCATTCCATGAAGCTTGAATATAAATTTCATAAATTGTTCAACCACTAGCTTTGCTGTAAATTAAGCTTTAGTAGGGATGAAATGGGCTGATTTAGTCAATCAATCTACCACCACATAAATGTTATTCCACCCATGCTTTGTTGTAGGTAATCCCACAATAAAATCTATGGTAATATTAGTCCACTTACCATGAGAAATAGAAAGTGACTGAAGTAGAATAAAATCCTGAAAATCCTTCCCAATACCCTTCCAATAGAAAAATCCTTGTTTTGTTGGCATGGAAGACATTGTATAACAAAATCCTTAACATCCTTCCAAATACCCTTCCAATAGAAGCTTTTATGGATATTATCAAAGGTTTTGAATAACCTATTGTGTCCCGCTAAAGGCGAAGAGTGTATCTCATGTAAAATACGATCTTTGAAAGAAGATTGTGGTGTCAAGTAAACTCTACCATAATACTATAGAAGACCGTTATGCCATTTGAAATTGGAATACTCTTCTCATTTGCCTTGTTGAAATTCCCTCATCATTTTTTAGGCTTGTTCATCAAGCAAATACTCTTCTTGGATATCATTGATCCAATCCTTATGAAATTATTACGATGGAGCATACCCACATTCTTGATAAAGCATCCACTACAATGTTGTCTTTTCAAGCCATATAGGATATTTCAAAATCATAGCTTTGAAGAGTAGCTAACCACCTCCATTGCTTAGGAGACAAATTTTATTGGAAAATGAAATATTTCAGCACACGGTGATCGCTTTTAACTTTGAAATGACTGCATATATATAATGATGCCACTTTTTAATAGCATGTAAAATTACCTAACATCTCTTGTTCATAGACATGTAATTGTTACTCATTATCATCAAGTTTGCGACTCTCACATGCTATAACTGTAATGAAAGCAATCAACCATGGAATGAAATCTAACTGAAATTGAAAATTACTAAGCTACAACAAAGAATTAACAAATCTATTGCACCAAGACATCCTCATCATGTATTAATGGTTGGGGATTCAAGAATACATGACGGCCATGGCTGAGTGCTTCATAGGCTAAGAAGAAGCTAACTCCAAGAAAATGGTAAAACCAAGATTATTGAATGATCAAAAGATGTCTTGCCTTTGGCCTCTAGTCCCTTTTATTCTAACCCTCTTCCAAAAATAAGGGTTGTTCACACATGTACACATAGGCTAGGGCTAAATTTACAAAGGCTGGAATTAATCCAAGGTGCAAATATTAATGTTGTATTTTCCTTCATGACAAACCATCCCGTCTTGAAGATGGTTTTGTCCTCAAAACCAAGAAGTAATGGACTAAATCCAAGTCAAGGATGATAGTAATCATGCCCATTCATCTTCAAGTGATAAGAAAGCACTGTCCATGAAAAGAAGACCTTTTTGCATGCCAAACTGTGAGAAAATTGGCTGCTGTCCAAACAGGGCTGATTCACTAAAACTACCATAACTTTTGATATATTGGTCCAAATGAGGCGTATGAGGTGTAGAAACGAAGTATTCACTCCCAAGCATCAACCCATAACATCAAAATCAAATTTTGATGAAGTCAGGACAGTTTTATTGTCTGCAGAAATTTCATACAACAAGCTGTCTCTACACAGTCACTGCATACTGCATCATATATCATCCTGTAATAACCAAGGAAAGTTGTATCTATGAGTATATGAGCGGTCCTTCCCTTGATTTGACCTTTAAGGCGTAGGGTATTATCCCCTCTTGAACCACTCCATGCATCACTTGATATGGCACATAGCGATGGATGTAAATCAGTCCATGAATCATCCAAATAATGACCGCCCGGATCGAAAGGAAACCCATCCATCGGATCATAGAACTCATCATGGACATTCTCTTCATTTTCATGCGCCTCTTCTTGAGTTGTTGTGACATCAAGCTGAGCCAAGCTTCCTTCAATAGATTCAACATCGGAATCATCCTCGATGATCATGCTAATCTTCATATTTTTGGCCTTGCATTTGGACTTATGATCGGGTGACCATTTCTCTCCACATTTGTAGCATAGACCTTTGGCATACATATCTTTGAGCTTGTCATTCGATACATGTTTGCCTTGAGTAGGGGCTGAAGTTTTGGCACTTATATCAGTCCTCTTTCCATCAAATCTATTTTCAGCATTAGGTCTGAAATTACTGCTTTGTTTTGACCCAAAAATAGTAGGAAAAGTGGGTATCTTGCTGTAGGTATTGCTGAGAGTATTTGATGGCTTTCCAATATGCTGAAAATCAGTTTTAGCATGCCCATAATGGCATGATGTCCTTGGGAACTGCGTAGGCTGAAAAGAATGCTCTGTTTTTGGCTGAAAACCCTTGTATTTTTGTCCATAACGTTCAGCCAATTGAATGATAGCTTGTAGGGATGTAGGATTCATGGCTCCAACTTCAGAAGAAAGAATAGGTTCCAAACCAAATATGTATTTATTCAACTTGGCACTATCGAAGACCCCATGAACATACATCGAGAGGTTCAAAAACTGATTTGAGTACTCTCTAACCGAGAGACCACGTTGCTCAAGTGCATACCACTTTTTCTCTAACCGCTCTTTTTCAATAGGGGAAATAAAGACTTCAATCATAGCATTTTTCAATGCATCCCAAGACAAGAAGTCATGTCCCATCCTCTCCATATATCTCCACCAAGTGTGAGCATAGCCTTCTAGATGAAGGGCTGCAAATTTTACTTTGGCATTCTCGGGCCTTGGGTAAAGGGAAAAATGCATCTCTAACTTGTCAAACCACTTCTCCAACTCCGTGGGTGAAGGGTTCTCTCCCTTAAAGTTTGAGATAATTATTTTCTCCTTGTACTCTCTCTCGTATTGAGGAGGTTGTCCATTAGGGTGTTGTTGCCCACTATGGTATTGTAGCCCAAAAGAATTGCCAAAAGGTCCTTGCCTAGGATATTCATTATTTCCATGCCCTTGTGCATAAGGAGTTTGCTGTCCATAATGCATACCATGACTTTGTGGCTGGAAACAATGTCCTTGAGGCTGAAAGTATGTGTTGCTCACATTGGGAGGTTGTCCATGCATCGGTGAGTTGAAAGGTGGTTGCTGCCCATTATTTTGCTGATTCCAACCATGATTTAACATGGGACTTGGCCTATTGGGCTGCACTTGGGTAGAGAAATTATATTGTGGTTGTCCAAAAGCATTTGGGGCTGAATTCACATGTCCATGTGGCTGCCCATAAGAGTTTGGGGCTGAATTAACATGCCCTTGCTCATAGCCACCAACATTTGCTTGAGGGTAAAACTGCTTGTAGAAAGAGTTACACCCATGGATGTCTTCATCATGCTTTGAGTTTGTTTACACTCTTTCTTGAAGATCCTGCCCATGTGGCTGAAAGTAACCCTTTTGTTGATGGAATTGTGGCTGAAGTGAAGTGGGATAAACAAAATCCTTAGCTTTAGATGACTCTCCAACTTCAAATTGACCTACCACCTTAGGAGTAGGTGGTTTAGGTGGTTCTTCAGCCATATGAGGATGTGGGATATTAAGACCAGCTGTAGGCAACATTTTCTCACCAAGAAGTGCTACAAGCTTGTCAATACCCAACCTCATACCCTCGAAACCTGATTTCATATCCTTTATGTCATTTGACAATTGTTGAAAACTGTTTGAATTCATTGAGATATGAGATGTCTCTATGGGTTGATTGGTAGGGGACTGGGTGGAACTTGCATCGACCTTATCGTTCTCATAATGCCTTCGGTAAATGGCATCTTGAGAAGTATCATGTTCACCCCTTTCCTGTTGATGTTCATCCCTTTCCTGTTGATATTCCTTCAATTCTTCATTGATAGTATCCAAAACAGGGTCTCTCTTCTTATTCCTAGCCATGGGTTGATTTCTGTCCTGAATTTCCTGTAGTAGAAAAACTTGATTATCTTCACTTCTAGAGCTCCAAATTACGAGGTCTCTGGCTCTATTCAAAGCTTGAAGAGCCCTTTATCCAACAATCTATCAAGTGCAGAAAATGGATGAGTACAGAAATTTTTGTATGGGATTTTCTGTTGCTGTCTGAAAATTCTTGCAGGCAGTGAATACCCTGTTCTAGTCAATTAATGGCTTGTACCATCAATACCAAGCATGTACCAACTTCATAACCCTGTAGGAGAGTCTCATACGTCTGCCCATACTGAAAATGACCTCTATAACCAGTAAAATGGTTGTCTAACTCAATGTAGACTGCAATCTTTAATGAGGGTATATATACATACTCTGTTCCAAACTTTAATGCTGAACCATAGTGTCTTTACCATAGGATGCATACATTTTACTGTAGCCATATGTCTTCATATATTTGCCATACATTCATGAGTACCATACATTTGCCAATATCTCAAGAACTCACGAGACCCGAGGGGTTTGCAAAGTTCCCTCTCGGGCCGGGTTGCGCTCCCCTTCAGGGTCCTCGTCGGTAGGGGAGGGTCACCTCTCTTTTGTCCTACCGACTCGCCCGGCATCCACTTTTCCTCGTGGGCAAGTACATGGCAAGTGAATTCTAGCTCTAAAAATCAGTATGATATGCATGGAATAGGAAGGAAATACAATTGCCTTTCATTTTTTCTTTTCATGATATGCAAGATTGGAATTGAAAAGGCTGAAATGTAAATGAGAAATGGAGAGGTATTTACCTCAGCAGTGACTCACTGCTTACAAAGCTTTTCTCACTTACCAATTGGGTAATGATTTTCTTATGATCAAGAGGCAAAATAGGCAATCAATTTCATGTCAGGGTTAGGCAATAAAGATTGAGTAATGAAGCTCAAGAAATTACTGATTTCAGTGAATGAAAGTAGATGGGTAATGCTCATTCATTATGGAAGAGTTTGAGACATTTAGAGATGGCCATTTCAGTAAATTGAAGAGGTTTAGTAAAGACAATGACTGACATGACCTATAGGCTTCATGTAATGCATTAGGCTATGAATGAAAGCTTCATTAATCCTCTTATTTCTCTTCAACAATTGGAGATGAGATCAGCAATTGGATGTAAAGAGAAATTAAGAGTGATTAGAGTACCTCATTTAATTGATTGGAGAAGAGCATTGTTGATGGAATGACCTTCAATCCATAATGCTTGACATAGGTGAGTTGAGCTTGATAATCCGTCTAAAATCAGTCCAAGAGATCTTCAATATTCAAGAATAATTCCTTCCTTGATAAGCTTCACCTTCATTAATCCCATGAAAGCTCCATGACTCCATGAATGCTCCAAATGAGGGTTGATGAAGACCAATTACCTTCTCTACTTGAAGTAGTTTGCAATAGGTAATAGAGAGGGCTTCAATGTGTCCAAGAGATCCTAAAATTTGAGAGGGAATGCCAAAGTTTAATGGCATAAAAGCTTCATGCTGTCCATTGAACACCTAGACCTCCATTGGCTCCAATCTCCTTCAATGTTGGTCCAATGTTGATGGATTCTTGAGGGGAAATGGTTGAGGAAGCTTCAGAGATGCTTTGCCCACAAAAGCCCCATGATTTGCTTTAAAAATTTCAGGAATCTTTGATGCTGTTCCAAACTGCCATAGCTAGGGTTTTGAAGAAGAGGGAAAACTCCAAACTAGTAAGAATCTTGAAGAAACTTGTGAGAGATCTCTTGCCCAGGGTTTGAAGATCATTAGCAATGCTTAAGAGACATCATATCTCTGAAATTTTTCCACGCAGTAAGGGAGTATGTGCAGGCGACGCAAACAGCGTGAGTACATACTCATGTACCAGAAATCCACGATGAAGCTAAGTAGCTATATTAGCTACTCCACTTGAAGCTCTTGAAGCAAGGAAAAAGGTCATCCAATACATTCTCATGATAGAAGTGAGAAGGAGAAGATCTGATGTTGTCTTGGCCATGGATTCTTGTGGACAACTTGAAGGAAAAGAGAAGAAACCCTTTGTTTCATGAAAAGTAACTCTAACTGTTCCTTCCTCTAAATCCTGTAACCATTAGTTTGTCCACTTACCCAAATTTTTGCTCAAATCTTGATCACGTCCTGCTATTTTGGCTGGAGCCCTCCATTTCTTCCATTAGTAATGCCAAGAATCACCATCTTCATCCCTGTTTGTAGCAGACTTTCACATGTAACTCCGGTTTGAAGCCTTCATGTCCTGTCAAGTCCTGTCACTCAAATTCCTAACTATGGTTTGCTCTCTCTAGCCTAGGAAACTGAATCTAGTACTTGAAAATGACTTCTGCAAGGATCTAAGCTACAGCTCTGATACCAATGTAATGAAAGCAATCAACCATGGAATGAAATCTAACTGAAATTGAAAATTACTAAGATACAACAAAGAATTAACAAATCTATTGCACCAAGATATCCTCATCATGTATTAATGGTTGGGGATTCAAGAATACATGAAGGCCATGGCTGAGTGCTTCATAGGCTAAGAAGAAGCTAACTCCAAGAAAATGGTAAAACCAAGATTATTGAATGATCAAAAGCTGTCTTGCCTTTGGCCTCTAGTCCCTTTTATTCTAACCCTCTTCCAAACTTAAGGGCTGTTCACACATGTACACATAGGCTAGGGCTAAATTTACAAAGGCTGGAATTAATCCAAGGTGCAAATATTAATGTTGTATTTTCCTTCATGACAATAACTCCATGGTCTTGATAAAGAACAGCCCCAACTCCTCTTCCACTATCAACTACGTATATAGCGAATTCCTTAGAGAAATCCGTGTAAACAAGAATGGGTGCTGAAATTAAGAGAGATTTCAGCTCATTAAAACTCTTGTCGGTTATGGAGTCCCAAAAGAAAGACTCTTTCTTCAACCTATCGATTAGAGGAGCCACCACATGAGCATAATTTTTTATGAATCTTCAATAAAATGATGATAATCCAAGGAATTTCCGCAAAGAGGTAGAAGAAGTCAGTATAGGCCATTCTACACTTTGTTAGGATCCACTCTTATCCCTTTTTCTCCTACAATGTGATCTAGATATTTCACTTCTTCTATGAAAGAACACTTTGATATTTTGGCAAAGAGTATGTGTCTTTTTAATATGTCAAAGACCTCTCATACATACATCAAATGCTCATCCTTGGACTTGCTATAAATGAGAATGTCATAAAAAAATAGTAGGATTATTTTATATAAGAGAGACTACAATATTTTGTTCATGAGAGCTTGAAAAGTGGCGAGGACATTTGAGAGCCCAAATGGCATGACCAAGAAGTGGTATAACCTTCTTTCGGTTATAAAGGTTGTTTTATACTCTCTCCTTCCTTCATTCAAATTTGGTGATAGCCCGAACGAAGATCAATCTTGGTGAAAACCTTTGCATCCTTAAGTTCATCCAAGATATTGTCAATACGTGGAATTGAGTATCTATTCTTCACCGTGGATTTGTTCAACTCTCTATGATCAATGCACATGCGAAAAGATCGATCCTTCTTCTTTACCAAGAGCACAGGAGAGGCAAATGGAAATTGACTTGGCTAAATTAGACCCATTTGTAGCAACTCTTTGACTTGTCGCTCCACCTCTTCCCTTTCAAACTTTGATAAGCAATAGGGAGGTTTGTTGATGGGCTTGGTATTAAGTAACAAATTAATAGGATAGTCAATCTCTCGCTTTGGAGGCAAAGATGATGGTGGCTGAAATAAATCTTTGTACTCCTCCAATAGCTCTTCCAACCTTGGATTCTTTTTCTTTGAAGAAGAGAATGGTTGATTTGGTGGACTGCTCTTCATCTACATTTGCAAGCAAAAGAGTGAAAGTACATGATCATACATTGATTTTTTTTCTTCATTTCTTCATGGATATGAGTTCCAATTTTTTTTTACCAATGCCCTTCAATTCTATATGTTGTCCATTCCATTTGAACTCCATTTGCATGCTCTCTAAGTCCAATGAAAATTTTCAAATGGACTTTAACCAATCACAACCAATAACAATATCAATAGGACCCATTTTCAAAGTAATCAAATCCACTTGTATGGTACATGAAGGAGATGAAGTAGTAGGAGTTTGTAAGCACACTTCATTGCTTAACTCATAAGCCCCATTCGCAACTTGGATCTTCAATGGCACTTGCATTTGTTGAGGTAACAATTTCAGCCCATATAAAGATTTGATATTTATGAAGCTATGGGTACTACCTGTGTCTATCAAGAGATGAACTGCTTTGCCATTGATCAGCCCTTCAAGTTGAAGAGTATTTTCTCCCTTACAACCAGTCCATGCATCATGAGAAATGGCACACAAAGAACCACCCAGATCGAAAGGAAAGCTATCCACAATGTCATAAAACTCATCATTGGTTCCATCATCCTCATCATGCATGTCTTCAACCATAGGGTTTGCATCCACTTGAAACACATTTACCTCTTGATTCTCTTGACCTTCATCTTCATCTGGTTCATCAATGATGAAAAAATTGAGCTTGCTATTTTTAGATTTATATTTCAGCGTCTTGTATCAACTTCTCTCCACACTTAAAGCATAAACCTTTGGCCCGGATGTCCCGAATTTGATCATTAGAAAGAACCTTGTTGTAAGTGCTATTTGGATCTCCTTTTTGTATATTTTCAGCCCTTGTAAAATTTTATTTTTCTTCAACTATATTTTTGAAATTTTACCCCTATTTTTGTGCATAATTTTCACCTTGTTTTGAGGTATAAATAGTAAGAAAAATTGGTACTTTGCTGTTATAACTGTTGGGACTATTATACCCCCTGTTTTCTTGCCTAAAAGTGTCCTTGGGTTAGTTGAAATAAGCTCCAAACTTAGAGGACTGATTTGATGAAGAATACCCTACACATTTAGGCTGAAAACCCATTAAATCTTTCCTATATTTTTGTCCATACATTTTAGCATATTGAATAGCATCATGAATGCTCTTGGGCTGCATTGCACCTACTTCCGAAGAAAGGGCCGAATCTAAACCAAAGATATATTTGTTTAAATTTGCCATATCATCAATTCCATCAATGTACATAGAGGGGTTGAGGAACATATTGGAGTCGTCACGCACGGACATGTCTCTTTGTTGAAGATCATACCATCTTCGTTGCAACTTTTTATTTTTCATTGGAGAAACAAACACCTCAAACATTGCCTTTTTAAAATCTTTCCATGAAGCAAAAACATGACCAACTCTTTGCATGTATCTCCACCATGTATGAGTGTACCCTTCAAGATGGAGGGTCACAAAGTAGATCTTAGCTTCATCATGGCAAGGAAAAAGAGTAAAGTACATCTCTAGAGAGTTTGTTCATCCATTCTTCTAACTCCATTGGAGATGTATTATTCCCCTTAAAGTTGAAATTGTGATTTTCTCTTTGTATTCCCTCTCATTATATATGGGCTGAGAATTGTTAGAATATTGTCCAGAAGATGGTTGTCTCCAAGGTTCCCTATGCATTGAATCCCTTCCAAAGGAATTTGGCCTAGAAGCAGTGCCGCCTTGATTTTGTTGATTAAATCCAAATGAATGATGTTGTCCACTAGTGGGTTAACCATAGATTTTATTCTCTTTGTTAATGATATCTTGAAATGACCTTCTTTCTTCAAATTTTCCATGGAACTCTTCTTTCTCCATTTCTCTTAAGTCTTCATCTCCTACATAAGTTGCCTCATGTCTTGGATTAAAATGTGGACGGGCATGATACTTTGATGGTTGACCATAGGTATTCTTCAACGTAGAAGGCTCTCCTCTCTCAAAAGTGGACATGATTGGTTGATCAATCCCTTTCCCCTTCACATTAGATGGCTGGGCTGACGTATTTTCACCATGAATAGTGGGTCTATTTGGAGAAGAGGGTGTATTTTGAACCTTGATGGCTGATAATACCTCATCAAACCCATTTTTCATAGTCTTTGCTACTATATTTTCAAACCCATATTGCATGAACTTGACCAATTGTTGAATACTCTCATTCATTGCATTGATTGTCTTTTCCATATTCACCATTAACTTCGAAAGTTATTCAAATCTATTATGCATTCCAATGCTCATCATATGTAACTCATTTGAAAGTGTAGGATCCTCAAAAAGGTTCATGGAATTCTTGGTTCTCTTCATTTCCAAGTTGCACACTATGGGCATTACCAATGCTTACGCTATCATCATGTTGATCTTGATTGCGGGCTTCATTGGAGTTATTTTGTTCATTGGCATACTCTTTGATGTCTTCTTGAATTGTCTCCATCACTTGGTCTTTCCTTTTGCCTTTGGCCATTGGAAATGATCGTAGTAGTAATAGACTGTCACTCACAAAATCCCTTGTATCTCGCAAAGTATTGGTCCAATCCCGATAGTTAATAGCTCCAAAGAAATCTTGTGATATAGGGATATACCAAATTTGAAGAGATTTCAACTTAGGACGAAGGTCTTAGGTGAAATACTGACAAACAATGAGTCCTTGTTATGATGTCCAAGTGTTGTCCAATTGTACCCAGTGTCATTGAATCTGAAATATCTTGAGTTACAAATGTCAAAATTTTAAAGTAATGGATTTAAATCGAAGCTTATTATGCCCTCTATCCAACAAGCTATCAACCTCCAATTATGGATATATACAAATTTTTTTGTAATAAGATCTTTAATGCTGTCCTAGAATTTCTTGTAACATGTCAACAACTTGTAAGTGCCATGTTTGGACCTGTAGGAGTTTCCTGTGTAAGAATAAACCTTGCAAACCCCAATAAGTACTTGGAGAGGGTAATGGAACACCTATAGGGCTCAAGAATGACCTGTAAATAGTGGGTACTTGTTGTATAAACCTATGTAAAACTGTGACCTTGTAGGTATCAAAAGAGTATGAAATGCCATGTTCTTGTTGTGCCGATAGAACTTCTAACACCTATAATTCCTCGATGTAACTGAAATGTATCTGCCAATCACTGTTAAGTGGATGTACCTGCACCTAAACTTGATAAGTACGTGGGCTCCGAGACTACGAGAGGTGTGTAAAGTTCCTCCCGTGTCGGGTTGTGCACCCCATCAAGGTCATAATTGGGAAGGGAGGGTCACCTCTCTTTTGTCTTCCCAACTTGCTTGGCTTTTGCTTTTTCTCACGGGTACTGACATGGCAAGTACATTCTAGGCTAAGAAAACAATGATGCTATGCATAGACGAAAAAAAGCCTTTGATTCTTTGATAAAATGCAAGTGGAAAATAGAAAATTGCAAGTGGAAAGCCTTTGATTCTTTGATAAAATGCAAGTGGAAAATTGAAAAATTTGCTAAATTTGAAAGAGCTATGGATAGGGAATTACCCTTTGCAGTGACTCACTGCTTTTATAATATATCACTTACCATTTTCATTGACATTTTTCAGTCCTAAGCATCAATGTTGGCACCTCCAAGTCAAGTACAAGTTAGGCACAAAATATGAGTAATGAATCACTTTATGCAATCATTTGGGCATCTATTTATGAATGGACAGACCTGAAAATCATTAAACAACATCATTCAACCCTAGGTAAGGTACTATATGATCATGATATCAAGGATTTACTCTTAATTTCTTTCCTTTCAGCAATTGGAAGGCTTGAACAAGTGGATTAATAGGGAAATTAAGAGTAGAAAATAAGAATTACCTCTTGATTGTTGTTGAAGAATGGTGGATGAACCACCACCATTATATCCAATACCAATCAATCCAAAATGGAATGTATATGCTCAATTTCATAAGAAAACTATCCCATAATGGATGCTCCAATATACTTCAGCTCATAGTGTTTAAGAGTATTCCAAATGAACTTGAAATGGATTCTTCAAGTAAGTATCTTCAATTAATGGAAGAAAATAATCCCAAGAATGAAGAAGAAGCTCAATCCTTGACAAGCATCAAGAATGTATGGGAATTCAAGACCTTCTTGCCTTCATGAAGAGAAAATGCCTTCAATTTTTCATAGATTGCTCCAATTTTGACAATCCTTTGATGTAGTAGATTCAATGAGATCTTCTTGAAGCTGAAGAATACAAAAGCCCCATGGTTTGAGCCTTGTAAGATAAAAAATTTTGAAGAATTGAGTGGCTGTGGTAGAAGTCAAACAAGTAGGACTTGTGCGCATGGTATTTTTGGAAAGCCTAAAAGGAACAACATACTCTCATAGAGATGCCATGTTTTCCCCTAAATTTGAGAATAAGAGTTGCTCCAATCTTGACAAAAGCCTTCAATGTTGGGTCCTTGAGGTATAGGGAAGCTTCAAGAAGCAAGAAAGATCAAAATCCCCATGAATTCTTGAAGAAATTTGAAGAAGTTTCATGCTTTCCAAGATCCTCCATAGGTAGGGTTTCATGTAAGCTTCAAGAACTCAAAGGGAGATGAAAGAAAGCTTGTATGGGCCTGATGTAGAGTGCTTTTAAGGTAGGATATGCATCACATAAGCTCTAGAAGAGGTACAACCTCAAAATCTTCATGATCTCATAAGGGAGTGTGTTGGAAATTGGCGCAAACTGCTAAGAAACACACTCCTATACCACATGACCAAAATGGTTGTGAAGTGTATCATATAGGTACTCTACACAAAGCTTATGACCCATAAAAAATGCCTACCATGTCATTTGATGGATGGAGTCCATGGGAGGAAGATATCTGCAAAGATCTCCATGGCAGTTTGTAGGAAAGCTTGAGAGAAAGAGGAAAGAGAAGAAGAAACCCTTAACAAAAAGTAACCTTGTTTAGTCTTCCATAATCCATGTTTAACTCCAGTTAGTCCAATCTCCCTCCAAAATTACCTATGAATTGGCCATGAGTTGCTATTTTCAACATAGAACATCCAAGAACCTTCAAAATAGTGACGACTTGATGCAGATAGTCATAGCTAGTCATGATTTGAACTGTAACTAGTTGTGTGTCCAAACTTTGTCCTCCCAGTTATCTTGTACCAATCCTATGACTAGATCCACCATGAATATGACCCTTCCCACGGATCAAAAAGTCCATGCTTTGATACTACTATAAAAGAGACAATTCTCACAGCAAACAAAATAATTGGAAAATACAAGAATACACCAAATTTTCCAAAGAAACCACAGCCAAGGTGGTTAGGCATGAAAATGTATTCCCATGAATGGTCGAGAATCAAAGATGAATGCTGCAACAAGATACTCACCTCTTGCTATGGTGGACCTATGTACACACTCCTATGATAGGTGGGAGGAAGGATCCCTCAATCTTGTATTCTTCAAAATGGCAAAAAAATCCCTCACAAGTTACATCTGCACCTTTTATACCAAACCCTCACATATCCTAGACTAAGGTATTTTATGCTTTATTATACATATTGGACTTTATGAAGCCAAGCATTTGCTCAAAGAATATATACCTAAGATGGTTCGTACCAATTACAGTTTCTACATATACGTTCAAGGAATGTGAGGGTTTGAGACATAGTAAAAGCACATATGTCATAAAAAGTAAATAGAAGGATTATGTAACAAGTATTCTAGGCAAAACTTAGACATAAAAAATCACTTACAACCTTAAGACAGTAGAGTGTTGATTCACAATAAGGAACATGGCTTCCAAGGAAAATTTATTCTCTTAATTGACTATTTTCTTACTTTGGAATGGATAAGCCAACTTTCCTTCCCAATTGCAAGTACTTTGCAACATGACAGACTTTATGCCTAGTATTTAAGTATGATAGATGGAGAATGCTCAAGGATGAATGATTATGCCTTGATAAAGTCACATGTTAGTACATATGTGAATGTTATTGTCATTTGTGAGGGTCACGTACCACAAGTCTTGCAAATTGAGGATGATTGGCCCTTGAGCATTAGGAAATCACAATGTTAATGGAGAATCCACATGCTAAGTTCTATTTCAAATTAGATGGTAGAAGATTTGAATCCAAACTAAGGATACTGTTACCGGTGGAAAGTTTGTGGCTCTATATATTTTGAAAATTGTGGAGTCTCCTTAGAAATATCAACTCTACAAGTTGTAAAATCCAACACTTGTGTAACATACCCGAAAATGTTTACAGGGGAATATACTTGATTTGTTGTCCAAAAATGATTAAAGTAAGCTAATTACCATTTTTCAGGACAAAAAAGAATAATTTTCAATGAGTTAATTATGATCTTTCTAGAAATTTCTTAAATAAAATGAATTATCTTAGTTTTTCGAGGATTTATTGAAAATTTTTATACCAAAATTAAATTCTTAATTCATTTTACTAGCTATTAAAAACTTCTTATAATCTTTTTAATTAAAAAATAATTATTAAAAATTGAATCTAAAAAAAATCATACTAACCTTAATCATAAAACCTTTATAAAAATTCACAAAATCATCATTATCATATTCTTTAATATTTTATATTTTAAAAATTAAAAATATAACAAAAAATAACACAAAAAATCTAAGAAAAATATAAGATATTTAAATGATATAAATTAAATTTATTTTAGTATGACTAAAAATGTTGGTTTTGTAAAATTTCAACTAGAAAGGATTAGTTATAGTTTTTTTAAAATACTTGGAATGACCCTAAACTTAGATGAAAATCATATTAACACCCATGTTAAGTAATTTAAATCAATTAATAAAATCATAAGCTTAGCTTTTTTAGTAAATTAAAAATTACTTCATTGTTATTTAAATATTTACATAAAGTAAATGTAGTAGCTTAATTTGCCAAAACTTATACTTACTTTACAAAAAAAACTTAATCTAGATCTTGCTATTTAAAGAAGGTATATGCACACGCACAAAATTTAAAAATACATTCACTAGAGATCATTCACAAGTATCGAGAATAATTAAGTTATTTTTAAAAATAAAAGTAGAAAATAAAGTACATTTAGAAGCATAAAAAATAAAATATGTGTTAATGCATGAGAGAAACTTGTGTCTATCAATTCATGGAAATGATCTATTTTTAGTATTATTTTAAAAAGATTGATTAGTGAAAAAGTTAGCAATTGATTGTGATTGCCTTAAAATATAATAGAAGTTATATTAATTACGTCCATTGCCTAAGCAGTTAGACGAGAATGAGGTGTATGGCCATCCCTAAGGTCACCTTGGTTACTCTTCACTTGAAGATTTGTATGTACACTACATAATACGAGTACATTTTTAGCCTTCTGTATAGTATGGTTCACCCTTAAGGTGGGTGAGAACAAGCGGGGCTTTGGTTTGAGTTGTAATCTTTGTCCCGAATGTAAGATAAGGTAGGAAACCTATATGAGCCCAATGTAGTTTAGAGTTGGAAGACCCAAGAAGAATAGGGCAAGGGTGGTAATTTGGTTTATGGGTTGGTTCACTCTTATAGTGATTGTATGTATGAAAATTTTTAAAAAATAAAAAATAGTTGGTTTTTAAATGGATTGCTTAGTGTTCATAAACTAAGGGCGTGACAAGGAATCAAGTGCAAACATTAATTAAGGAAGATGTTTTTATATGTTATAAACAATGTGGTACCATACCTTGTTTAGAACACTAAAATATGTCTCGAAGGGAAGCAAGTGGATTATTTCTTGATGGAATTTTCTTAAGGCTAGATGGACCCAGTTAGCTGGGTGGCTTTCCCCAAACTTAGAATAATGACCGTTTAATTGAGACCTTCCTATAAGTAAATACTATTTTAGGAGCCTGGTGTGAGACTACACCTTATGGGCAGAGGGGTTGATGCTTGGATTTCTCACTCTCATTAAACCAAGTACGGTGCTTGGTTGGTTACCTCAAACTTGGGTGATTTGTGCTAATCTTGAGTTCAATATTAGACTAATGTCATTGAACATAGTTGTTTATTAAAAACCTATAGGTCGATTCTTGTGGGATGAGGCCACATACTTTGTATATGAGGTAGACCTAGGGATTTCCTAGCCATCTAAATCCGAATGCTTAACTTTAACATAGGTGGTGGTGACTAAGATTGATCCATGAATGACTTCCAAAATTTGCCCATCTTAAGGGAATTTAGGTTCATGTATATTTCATGTGGTATCAGAGCATTAATTCTAAATCATGCTCCATCATCATATTAAAGTTGAAATGAATTTTTTTTAAAAATTATTCAACATTATGATCCATTGGACTAATATCTGAACTTATTTTTAGAGACTTTTTGACTAACTTAGGGGCCATGAGGCATTTTGAGCTTTTTGTACTACGACTTGTGATTCTAGCAACCTTTAATTTAGGCATCATGTTGCCCTCGTGATTACCCTAAAGGCTATTCTTGGAGTAGATTTGCAAAGAAATCCAAAAGCAAGGTTGAAAATTGCACAATAAACTTTACCTAGTGGATACCAAAAAAGTCTAGCACATTTAAAAATATATTTTAAGAGCTCAAATTCTTGAGGAATTAAACTTAATTGAAGCTTTTTATTTCTTTGAAACCAAAGATTTAAAAATCCATATTCTTGTAAATAAGCAATTGATTAATCAAAATTCGTATATGTATTCCAGGCTAACAAAAGTCATAAGCCCTAGTTGCATTAGATTGTGACCTCATAATTCATTTGTTCCGAACCTAGATATATCAAGTCATCTCGATTATTCTCTCTTAGCCAATGATGTAATAAGAGTCGTCCTAAAAAATATATAGTCAAGCCTAGCAAGACTACTCTTAATTTTTCAATTGAATATAAGTTTAGACCAGTTAAAATTTTGTAACAAAAGGATAAATAACATATGGAATCCAAAAAAATGTATAACTTGTACTTGGTAAGGAAATGATCTTAAATAGTTCATAGATACTAGATTTGCTAAAAGTAAAAATAAAAAAGGAAAACTAGAATGCTCTCTTACTCTTGTTATTTTGTGCAGGAGAACTTTCATATGTCGTTCCCCTTGGTTTACCATGTTGGCTCATAGTGCAGTCTATCTTTGAGAGAGAACATGTTGCACTTAATGGATTGGATTTTTACTTCTCCACAATGCTAGTACTTTTATGCACAACAATGGATGCAAGCAATATATGGGTTGGTACCAGAAATCTATCAACTACTCCATGCATGTTGACTACATTAGCAACCTTGAGTATGAGTTGCAAAGGATTTGTTGGGCCAAGAGGCTCAACATAGATCAAATTTTTACTTTCTACCAGGTCCTCTAAGGCTTTTGAGCTTCATGACAATAAGAAGATGATTGGAGCTCATGTGCATAGTGTAGAATTATCCAAGTCATATATCCTAATCGCATTGTATTTGCACATAGATCTTGTTTTTCTAGTTATTAGGTGGAGGGATTTCTTGAACTTCCCATCAAGTATTTAACTTTAGCTATCCTTAGTGAGCCACCTAGATTTGAGGCTATTTTTGTTTAGTAGTACCATGATTGATTAATATCTCATATCACTTCTAAGTCAAACAAAGCATTGTATATAAATAAAGAACTAATATGATTGGGGTTCTTTTTGGTTTCATTGACTTGTTAATTGTATTAAATTAATCAACCTTGTCACATATAGATTCAAAGTGAATCTTGGCATGACTTCTTGGTGTTTCAATATGCTATGCACTCGTTGGATTATGCTTGGTGAGAAGATTTCATGAAGATCCCAAAAAAGTTATGTTGTCCTCTTAGATACTATCAAGAAAGGCAATGGACTTGTCATGGTGATTATTGCTTTATTGATGTTGAAATATCAGCCTATCTTAATACAAATCTTAAAAGATTTTGATGGATGGAAGAACTCAAGCTTTTCAAGATATTTTTGTTTGAAGAGCCACATGTAAAAATTATTATAATTGTGAATAATAAAAGTATCCATCAATATTGTTATATCTATGATTGAGTTACTGATATTCTATCTCAAAAGAGAATAGCTCACCTAGGTAGACTAAAATAAAATGACTATATCATCAAGAGATTTCCTAAAACAAAGCCACTATTGACTTCTTTTAGTCCATAAAAGACCACTTCTGTACAAAGAGATACGTGTGTTCACCATGACTAAAAGCCAATGTATAAAAAAACTGCATACTATAAATATTGAAGCAATAAAACTTGAGGTTTTGATAATGTAAAAAAATCTTGTGGTCCATGAATGATCTTATCTAAGGTTATCTAATAACTTTTAAAGTACCCTGTCAGAGAGAGAACTAGGGAGAGAAGAAGAGGAGAGAGAAAGACTGCAGAGGAGAGAGAAAGACTGCAGGAAGAGAGAGAAATAGAGTGACGAGGAGAGAGAAAGACTAGAATTGGAGAGAGAAAGACAGGAAAGATGAAGAAGCCATGGAAGCTTGGAGCAAGAAGGGAGAGAAAGATTGTAATTGTATTGATATGTCAAAAAGATGTGAAAAATTACAACTTCTCTCCTTATATACCAGTGTCAGTGTGACATGGCATATTATTAACATTCTAAGTATTCCCAGCTTCTTACAATCCATCCCTTCCCAAAAGTTTTTGTCCCCAAAAACAAAACTAGAAAGAGCTAAAGAAAAGATGGATAGAACAGAGTACTACTCTGTTTTACAGCTTAACAAATAGGGAATGAGTGAAGAATTTATCATTACAAGGGCTGAGTTTGAAGTACGAAAAGTGGACCCTGCTATATACATGATTTGAAGAACCTTAGAAGCCATTGGAGCCATAGAATCTTCAACAAATAGTTCCAGAAGAAAGTAGACAGCTTGCTGGAATAACAGTCCCTGCTGGACCAAATCAGCCATAACTTTTGATAGAAGTGTCCAAATGAAGTGTACCACATATCAAAACGAAGCTCTTGAAGAGTACTTTAAGCTCATGTAGATAGCTCAATTCTGAAAATGAAGTACGACAAAAACTGTTCTAAAACAACGTGCTGTCCTGAACCAGTCTGCACCAATACTAGCTCCAAAAGCAGTAGGCTTCAGCCACCAATGTATCCTTCAAGTATGGATACTCATCCAATATTGAATCAGGTCTCCAAGAAGCCTCTTCAGAGGGTAAACCTCTCCATTTAATCAAATATTCCACAATAGAACGTGATCGAAGCTTCTTTTCACGCTGACCTATAACAGCCTCTGGGATGTACTGAACAATACCATCTTCATCAATAGGTGGCAGCTCATCAACTAAATCCATTGGATCACCATAATAGGGCTTGAGCTGACTAACATGGAAGACGTTATGAATTTTTGTAGAAGAGGGAAGCTCTAGTCTGTATGCCAAATCTCCAATCCGCTTAAGGATCCTGTAAGGGCCATAGAATCTGTGGGCAAGCTTATTACTGGATCCATCTTTCAATGTAGAATACTTGGATTTGGGCACCTTCAACAAAACCAGCTCTCCTTCCTGGAACTCTAAAGGCCTCCTCTTCTCATCAGCATACATCTTCATCTGATCTTGAGCCTTCCTTAGATTCACCTTGCATTGCTGAAGAAGGGTCTGCATTCTATCCAACTCTTCCTTCCCATGAGGGTTGATCTTTTCGTTAAAAATGACTGTGGGTAGGGGCACCTTGTAACCATACAAAGCCTCAAAGGGTGAAACTCCTATGCTCGCATGAGTGGAATTATTATAAGCAAACTCAGCCAGGTGTAACCAAGAATCCCATGAGGTTTGGACATCATAGCAAAAATGGCGAAGATAAGTCTCCAACCATTTATTAACTCTCTCTGTCTGTCCATCAGTTTGGGGATGATAAGCCGTAGATGGAGCCAACTTGGTACCCATAGATGTAAATACCGCTTGCCAAAAGTTACTCATAAACTTTGAGTCCCTATCATGGACAATCACCTGCGGTAATCCATGCAATCTGAAAATATGCTCCATAAACTGGTTGGCCACCTGAGAAGCAGTAAACTGAATTTTTGTTGGGATAAAATGAGCTGCTTTGGTGAGTCTGTCAACCACCACATAAATGCTATTCCACCCCTTCTTGGTAGTAGGTAAGCCAGTGATAAAGTCCATAGTAATATGAGTCCATTTACCCGTAGGAATAGGCAATGGCTGCAATAAACCTCCTGGCTTATGGGTGCTATCCTTATTTTGCTGACAAGGCATACACTTCATAACGAAGTCCTTGACATCTTTCCACAGTCCTTTCCAATAAAAGCTCTTGCTGATCCTGTCATAAGTCTTGAAAACTCCCAAGTGTCCAGCTAAAGGTGAAGAATGCATCTCCTCCATAATTTTTCGCTTGAAGGAAGAAGTAGAGGGAATAACAATCTTGCCCTTCCACCAAATAAGACCATTTTTAAGCTGGTAGTGCGAGTTTTCTTCCATGAGACCTTGCTGTAATTTCTGAAAGATTTGGCTGAATTCCTCATCTAAGAGATATGCCTCTTGTAGCTCTTCAATCCAATCACTATGTAATTCCGTCATGGCTGATACTTTGCAGGCCCACATACGAGAGAGAGAATCAGCCACTATGTTATCTTTGCCCCTTGTATGA
This sequence comes from Lygodium microphyllum, assembly GCF_053477565.2. Lineage (NCBI taxonomy): Eukaryota > Viridiplantae > Streptophyta > Polypodiopsida > Schizaeales > Lygodiaceae > Lygodium > Lygodium microphyllum. The sequence continues at coordinate 12,115,014 of NC_141142.1, forward strand.
GTGATGTCAAAGTCATAATTTTGTAATGTTGCTACCCATCGTCGTTGCTTTGGAGTAAGATTTGACTGAGTAAGGAAATACTTGAGTACGCGATGATCACTATGCACTCTGAATCGGCTGCCATATAAGTAATGGTGCCATTTCTTGATTGCATGCAGAATAGCCAACATTTCCTGATCATAAACATTCATGGCCATCTCCTTATCAGTAAGCTTACGGCTTTCAAATGCAATTACTCCATGCTCCTGAAGCAAAACAGCCCCAATGCCACGGCCACTAGCATCACATTGTATAGTAAACTCTTTAGAGAAATCCGGGCATACAAGAATAGGAGCGGAGGTAAGTAATTCCTTTAACTGGTTAAGGCTGCTATCTGCAAGAGAATCCCAAAAGAAAGCCTCTTTCTTCAACCTGTCAGTTAAAGGGGCTGCAATTGCCGCATAATGCTTTATAAATCTGCGATAGAATGAAGATAGACCAAGAAATCCTCTAAGAGAGGTAGTAGTAGTAGGCGTTGGCCAATCTTTTATGCATTGCACCTTCTTGGGATCAGCCTGTATTCCTTTTTCACTGACTATATGTCCCAAGTATTCCACTTCAGTCTGCATGAAAGAACACTTCTTCTCCTTAGCAAAAAGCCTATGATGTCTCAACACATCAAAAACCTTCCTCATATGCGACAAATGATCCTGAAAAGTCTTGCTGTAGATCAAAATGTCGTCGAAGAATACCAAGACAAACTGAAAGAGGAAAGGTTGTAGAATCTTATTCATCAGGCTTTGAAAGGTAGCTGGAGCGTTTGTAAGGCCGAATGGCATCACCAAGAAATGGTAAAGCCCACGATCAGTCCTAAAAGCAGTCTTGACCTCATCACCCTCTCTCATGCGAATCTGATGATACCCTGATCTCAAATCAATCTTCGTGAAGAATCGAGCCCCCTTAAGCTCATCAAGCAAATCATCTATCCTGGGTATAGGATACCTGTTCTTCACTGTTATCTTGTTAAGATCCCTGTAGTCAATGCACATTCTGAAAGATCCATCTTTCTTTTTGACTAACAGGACTGGGGATGCATACGGTGAAGAACTTGGTTCAATGAATCCCATTTCAAGAAGCTCTTTGATTTGCTTGGCTACTTCCTCTCGTTCACATTTTGATAGTCTGTAAGGTGGCTTATTGATCGTCTTTGAGTTGGGTTCCAAATCAATGGGGTGATCCACCGCTCTCTTAGGAGGCAATGAAGTAGGTACTTCAAATAGATCTCTGTACTCCTCAAGAAGAGCTGTCAAGGCTGGATGGTTTGCTGAATTTTTGGGCTGATCATGTGTTTCTTTGTTCAAATGCAATACAAATATCTGTGAGCGCTTCTTGTACTCTTTCTTGAGTTGTTGAATGGTGATAAGCTGAAAATCAGATTTACTAGGGATCCCCTGTAAACGGATGAGCTGTCCATTGGAGAAAAACTCCATATATAACTGTGAGAAATCCATAGTAATCCTGCCTAAGGTCATCAACCAGTCACAACCAAGTACAATATCTATGGGCCCCATTTCCAAAGTGATCAGGTTTACTTTGACTTCAAAATTTTCAGCCATCTGCAAAGAAACCTGTGGACAGATTTGTGTGCTGATTTCCTCTTCACCATTAGCCACTTGTACTCTAATGGGCTGCTGTAAGTCGGTGGGAACACAATTCAACTTGTACAAAATGGATTTATTGACAAAACTGTGGGTACTGCCACTATCTATCAGGATGAACACTGGCTTTCCACATATGCTTCCCTTCATACGAAGTGTATTAGGGTTCTTAGATCCCGTCCAAGCATCCATAGAGATAGAACAATTAGTGGCAGCAGGCAACTCATTACAAAATCCACCAGGATCAAATGGGATATCACCGCCTGGATCAAAAGGAAAAGAGTCAGATGGATCATAGAAGTACTCATGTCCACCATCATCCTCGAAATCTTCATTTTCAGCATTGATTGGGACTGTATTAACTTCATCTATGTCATTTTCAAGGTCCTCAAGAACTAGCATACTCTGAATTTTTGGCTTGGCATTTTTGTATACACACTTTGAAGCATGGTCAGGAGTATACTTTTCTCCACACTTGAAGCATAAGCCTTTGTCCTTTCTTTCCTTGTAAAGATCCATGGGAATATTTCTAGAATTTGTATTGGCTGAAGTAGACTTAGGCTTATTGTCACCTTGCTTAAATTCAACCTTTGGACTGTTTGCTGTCCTGAAATTGCCTTGAAGCCTAGAAGCATTAAATGGGGGATAAGTTGGTATCCGTAAGCTCCCACTAGGCATATGGTTGCTGCCATAATTGTTACCAACTTGCCCTTGCTTTAAAACAGTCCTTGGCTGTCCATAACTTGGCTGAAATGAAGATTCTTTCCTATACTTCCTTCCAAAGCGCTCTGCAAGCTCAATAGCCTTGAAAAGTGAAGTAGGATTTTGCGCCATAACATCAGCTGACAAGGATGGTTCCAAACCATACATGAACTTGTGTAACTTGGCCTCATCACTGATGTTTTCCACATACATGGTCAAGTTAAGGAATTGGTTTGTATAATCTCTTACACTTAGGCTCCTTTGTTCCAAGTTGTACCATCTTCGTTCTAACTTCTCTTTCTCAAGAGGTGAAACAAAGACTTCAGCCATAAGTGCCTTGAAAGCTTCCCAATTTTCAATAAGTACATTCTCTTTCTTGATATACCTCCACCAAGTGTGAGCAAATCCTTCTAAGTGCAAGGAGGCAAAGTGTATCTTCATAACATCAGTTTTAGGAAATATATCAAAATAAGACTCCATCTTAGAGGTCCATTCCTCTAATTCTGATGGTGAAGATGACTGGCCATTGAATTTGGATAAAATAATTTTGTCCTTGAATTCTCTATCATGGAAAGGTTGCTGTCCCAAAACTGGCTGATCAGAATTTCCAAGTACAGAACCCCCAAAATGAGATTGAAATCTTCCAACAGGTGGCTGAGAATTACCCTGTAATCTTCCTGTTGGTAAAGCACCCCTAGAATGCTGTGTATGCAGTCCAAAAGCTTGAGTATTGGCACCGTTCAAACTGCCCAAATAGTCATCATGCCTTTGTGAAGCTTCTCCCACTTCATATTGACTATTGGGTATGCCTCTTCTTCCTATGATTCCATCTCCATGACCATTTTGGTTGGATGGCTGAAGTGGAACTGAAGGATTAGTATTTGAACAGGCCTTTTCATTAGCTTCTTTTGATGCCACTTGTAATTGTAAAAGTTTAGAGACTTGTGCCATGAGTAGTTCATTGGACATTACCAATCTATCAATGGAAGCCTTAGTCTGATCAGTAGATTGAACCATCTGATCCATTCTTGATAGCATGGCCTCATGTCGCTCTCTATGCCTTAGTTCATGGGCACACAAAGTATCATTGAGCATGCTAATTTCTCCTTGTTGAGGCTCTTCAGGGTTCTCTTGAAATGTGCTTTCCATCATAGAATCCCTGATTTGCTGTGCATAGTCCTCCTGGACCTTATTTTTGCCTTTATGCCCTGCCATAATAGTGCAGTCCTGCAGTACCCCCTGTCAGTAAAACGGCTATAACTTTGGCTAGAAAGCTCCGATTGCAAAACTTTTTTGTGCGAATCGAAGCTTACAATGCCCTCTTCGAGATGAGCTATAGCACGCTATAACAGGTTTAGGACAGAAAATTCTGTAACTGACTTTCAGAGTCTGAACTGTCCAGTCCTGCACCCTGTTTAGACCTGTAAGTGCCCTGTTTTGACCCTGTAATGCAAGAAAGTAACCTCCAAAGGCTACCAAACCCTGCAAAGGGGTATATAGGACCTGTGGGTACCCTGTAGTACCTGCACCTGTACTTCTGTATCAAAGGGTGTACCTGTATCCACCTGTAAATACCCTGTGGGTAACCTGAAAATGCCCTGTTTTACCCTGTTTTACTCCAATAGGTACTTGAGTCGTTGGAAAGTCTTCAATCTTCAATTCTCCACTCGCTGTACCTGTGTGAGGGATAAAACGGCAGGACGGGCTCCCTACACGGGCTCCGAATCACCGGGAGGTGGGCAAAGTTCCCCCCGGGTCGGTTGGTTGCACCCCTTCGGGATCTTCGATAGTGAGGGAGGGTCACCTCTCTTTTGTCCCACTATCTCCCCCGGCATCCACCTTTTTCCTCGGTGGGAATATCAACATGGCAGAGGCTAGTGTACTAAGCAATCAGCATGATATGCATTTGGAAAATATTCATTCAGCCTTTCATGAGATGCAATTGATTGAGATAAAAGAACTTGAGATGGAAGAAGGGTTTTACCTATGCAATTCAGTGACTCACTGATTGCTAGTACTTACCCTTTACAATTTTCCAATTTAGGCAAAAGAGAATCAACCAATCAATTGGATTAGAGTAAGCAAAGGAATCAATGAATGTATTCAGTCCATAGGATTCAAATGTTATGCTGAAATCTCAGATTGAGGCCCTTCATTCACTGATTGAAGCTAATATGCATTAGACAAGCATTGCATTCATGAATAGATGAATTCAAGCAAAGGTTGGTTGAGAATTTGATGAAAATGTTCAATTCTTTAATCTCTCAGTCAAATGGCTTAAGCTCAGCAGTTGGATTAATGAGAGAGATTAAAAATTGAAGAGAAATACCTTGACATGGCTGAAAATAACTTGCCAAATGCTTGATAGGGCTCCCGGTTGTCCAATGTTAGCAAAATAATCCAAGAAGCTTGCTTATCTGATGGTAGAGACCAATCTTGAAGCTTCAAATGCTTGAAATTGAAGCATTAAACCCGTTTCCCCCAAATTTTTGCTCCATAGAAGCTCTTGATCTTCAATCTTAAGCCATCCCGTGCTTAATCCTTGCAATTTGTTGAAGAATCCTTGCTGAAATGATTCCACGGGCCAAAAGGATGAAGAATCTTCAAGAAATTGTCAAGAAATGGAAGCTTGGGCTGAAGCTTTCATGGCTGCCCATGGACTGTTCATGTAGGGTTTCAAGAGAGTGAAAAGCTGAGAAATATGGTTCTATTTTGGAGTAAACACACCAAAACCTTGAAGGAATCACTGCCAATGATGAATTAGAAGCACCATAGCTGAAGATTGGCTGAGAACTGGAGGAGAACAGGGCTGGAAAAATCAGCGCAAATTTCGGGCTGCTGTCCAGGCCACGTGGCAGCTTCTACAGGGCATGATTGGTACTCCACTTGTTGCATTTGATGTCTAGAGTGCCATTATGCAGGCCATTGTTGATGGAGAGCAAAGATCAGTGAGAAAAGAAGAGATCTCAGCCAGCAAACTCCATGAAAGCTTGGGCAGAGCTTGAGGAAAGAGGAAAGGAAGACCTCTTTTGAAAAGTAACTGTAGTTTAGTCTCTAACTAAGCCCGGTTAACCATTCTTTACCCTAGTTACCTCCATTTTTGCATAAAATTTGATGACGTCCAGCCATTTAAGCCTTTACCCGCCATATCTGACCTTGAATAACTCCAGATGTAGTCATTGCTAACTGTAGTTGTCCTGCAGCACTCCACTAGTCACTGTCTTGTACCATTTTTGTCTGAAATTGGTTTTGAAATGGGAAAATAGGAGTGAAAATGGAAGAAAATAATGGATCAAAGACTGAAGCTCTGATACCACTTGTCAGAGAGAGAACTAGGGAGAGAAGAAGAGGAGAGAGAAAGACTGCAGAGGAGAGAGAAAGACTGCAGGAAGAGAGAGAAATAGAGTGACGAGGAGAGAGAAAGACTAGAATTGGAGAGAGAAAGACAGGAAAGATGAAGAAGCCATGGAAGCTTGGAGCAAGAAGGGAGAGAAAGATTGTAATTGTATTGATATGTCAAAAAGATGTGAAAAATTACAACTTCTCTCCTTATATACCAGTGTCAGTGTGACATGGCATATTATTAACATTCTAAGTATTCCCAGCTTCTTACATACCCCTACCACCAATTTCTTTGGCTGATCAATAAGAAAATAATTTTCTATTAAAGTAAGTTAAATTGCCTAAGTTTAACAGTGAAGGCATAAAGATTGAAACAAATGTTGAGACTTGGATCAAACAAATGGAAGATTATTTTTCTATAGCCAACACAAGCATAGCCAATCCGGCTGTAATAGCCTAATTATATCTCACTAGTGAAGCTTGGTTATGGTGGAAACAAATGTGTCATGATAATGTTATCATTGAGATATCCCAAACTTGGAAACAAATTAAGATAGCTATCCAAGGGAGATACTTGCTGTCTCATGCCTATTGGATCCATAGAACGGATGAGTTTTTTAGCCTAAGGTAACAAGGTCTAATAGAAAAAGGTTATTATTGCCATTTCATTTTCCTTTTGAAGTACACCCCCAAGATGACTATGACACAACAAGTAGCGTGCTCTTGTTAAGGCTTAAACCCATCCCTAAATGGGCAACTAAAAGCGATGAAATCTTTTGACTCGAAAGACTCATTGTTACAAGCTCAACCTTTGATGGGATCTCTTCTAAAAAGAAACTTCCATACTACCCCCCCTTCTATCCAAATCGTGGATTTTCCTATCCCTAGAAAGCTAGAGTTAATCTTCAAATGAAAATTTGGAATTGGGGCCACCTCAATCTTATCAATAATGGCCCCACTAGTCAAACCAACAACAACCTCCATTATGCACCAACCTGGGAGCTTATCCACGTTGCTTTAAATGAAACCAATTAGACAATTTCAAGGATCAATGTCCCATTCATACAAATAATGCTAACCCTCCTTGAAATCCTCCAATAAGGGGTATGATGGGAAGTATTGCTGTCATTCAGGGATAGGAGAGTCAAGGGGGAATCATGAGGAGAGCCTTGAGCTTTTTTAAGGAGTATTAAGCTCACGACCATGGATGCAAATAAGGAGGTTCTATTGTAATTTACAAATTAGTGGAGATGTGAGAATGCATGCAATTGATTTTCTTTGGATCCAAATAAAAGAGCTCAATTGAAAGAAGTACCACTTATATGACCTTAGCTGAGTTGGCTCTAATTCTTATTGCCTCCAGTTGAGAGTCATTACTTGTAGCGTGTGTGGAATTTTGTCTATTTAGTTTTATTTATATACAATCATTGAAAGTATTTTTTATTTATGGTTTGAGTTTTGTCAATAGTAGTTGATAGAACTCTTGTTGAGAATCCTTAGAACCCTTGGGTAGTATTGATAGACTTAACTTATCACTCTTTTAATAAGCAAGCATGGAATTGCTTGAAGTTTGATCTAATGAAAAAAATATTGGCTTTTCATTTGTATCAATGGGCTTATTTTTTGTGGCCTTTGTAGCCACTTGTTGTAGCTAATGTTGTTGTTCTCATTATTTCCTTTTTCATCATTTAGACAATGAAGATAGGGGATTTGGAGATTCAATGCCCTCAACTAGGTTAGCAATTGAGGTGCTTGGTTGGCCATTAGTGCTCTCTTTTTTGTTTGTCTCCTTGTGGGAATTTGCCAAGCCATGTTGAGAGACATCATTAGGCTATGACAATTTAATTGCCTCCTATTCTGGAGAATCTAGCTTTTCAGTTGCTTCTCCTTCATTAAACATGTTGCCCATTGGTGTTGGTGGCTATTCCTACTTATATATTAGCTATAGGACTTTATCCTGATCATTCGAGGTTGTAGTACCATAGAGATGTGCTAAACATTACCGAAGCTAGGGGCCAAGACAATGCCAAGCAAAATACGGTGAGGTTCATGTGATGGGGTCCAAGATAGACACACAAGCATCAAGGCCCACCATATATACATAGAATGAAGAGTCCCCCAAAGCTGGTAGCAGAATTTTGGATCATTGAGGAGGCATTTGTATGTAGTGAGATGGAGGTGGTCCTCTAGGTTGTTTGGGCAGCTTTTGCTAATGATTTTTTGTGTAATACCCTCGTGCAAGCAAAAGGAATTTTGGAACCCATTGTTGTGTCATGCTAGCTCTATGTGGACGTCTTCATCTATAAGGTTTGGGATTTTCTTGTGGTTTTCTATTAGTTTTGGTAGGTTGAGCATGTATCATTGGCATCAGTTAGGCTTTTGTTTAGGGCGTGGTCACATTAATTGGTTCTCTCTCTTCATTTTCTACTTGCAGCAACTTCTAAACCAATTCCTTACTTCCCTCACCAACTTTTCTTTCACATTAGGGATTTGTTTCTTACCTTTTCCTTGAGGAGTAGCTAAGTTCCCTTTGCTAAACGTTGTGATTATCCACATATTTGGGAGGTTTAAATGTATTCTTTGTATACATAGTCAACCTCACATGTCATGTTCCACTAGAAGGCTCTTGTGAGGCGGATATCCTCTCCTATATTCTCATAGTTTAGAAGCACATAGTATGAGATGATTAGGGTCTCAATTTCTATGGTTGTGATTTGACAATTTTACATTTTCCTAGAAGAGAACATGACATGGTCTTCCCCCATGAAGATCTATAGTTGCATCCATTGGTCTAAGCTTTTCTTGACCAATTTTTGTCCAAGCATTGTAGGGTAATTAATATATGGAAAGGCTTATCCACACTTATCAAAGAGCCTTCTAGATCAGGTTTGTGCTGATAATCTTTGTGTCTTTTTGAATTGATTATGTTGTACCACATTCATGAAATACACCATACTTGCAAAGAAATACACCATATTTGCAAGGAAGCCATAGCCAAGGTAGCTAGGCATGAAATAATATTACCATGGAAGGTTGAGAATCATAGATGGATGCTGCAACATGAATACTCACCTTATGTCAAGGTGGAACTTGGTGTGTATCCCATATCTTGGTGGCTAAGAGCATGGACCCTCTTAGTTCGTGGGAAGAAGGATTCTCAAAGCATGTATTGCTTGAAAATGACAAAAAGATCTCTCACATGTTACATCTCCACCTTTTATACTTAACCCTAGCCTACTCTAGACTAAGGTGACTTATGCTTTATTACAAGCCATCCCCTCCTAAAAGAGCTTTGTTCTCAAAGCTGAATTGGGATAAATTACAAAGATGGCTTGAATAATTTAGAATCATGTTATAATAAAGCTCCATGTTGATGAAGATCAAAGAAATTGATGAAGAATGACCATATAAATGGAACATACTATTATAAACTGTCCAAAACAGGATGCAGCACAAAATTGGCTATATCTGAAATTAGAAGTGGCCAATTTTTATGCCCAAGATATAGAAATGTAGAGGATAACATGTAATATCTAACCATGCCTTCAAAATTGAATTTTTATGATGATGAGACAATTTACTTTCTCATAGAAATTTAATATATCAAGCTGTTTACTGTCCTGTTTATGAATTGTCCTCTTACTTAAGCCATGGAAATTGATCCAAATATGATACTTGTTGCCACAAAGACTCTTCAATAGGCAAGCCCTTCCATTTGACAAGGTATTCCACAAGAATACAATTCCTTAGAACCTTCTCCTGCATGCCAATAATCTTCTCAGGCTCACATATGATTAAACCATCATCATCCAAAGGAGGTAGTTCTTTAAGAACTTGGATTTGAGGATCCACATACTTTTTAAGCTGAGACACATGAAAGACATCATAGATTCTTATGTTTTAATGTAAGTCTAGTTGATAAGCAAGATCCCCAACTCGCTTGACAATACAGTAAGTACCATAAAACCTATGAGAAATTTTGTTGTGTCGTCCTTTAAGAGAAGCATAACATGACTTTGAAGCCTTCAAAAATACCCATTCATCTTCCTCAAACTCCACATGTCTTATTTTCTCATCCGCATAGACCTTTATTGTCTCTTGAGCTTTATGAATATTATCCTTGCATTGCTTCATAAGAGTATCCATCTTTTCCAACTCCTCACGGGCTTGTGGATTTACATCTTCATGAAACAATGCAAAGGATACTTATACTTTATAGCCATATAAAGCTTTAAAAGGAGGCATTCTAATGCTCGTATGGTAAGTATTGTTGTAACAAAACTCCACAAGATGGAGCCATTGGTCCCATGCATTTTGTGTCTCATGGCAAAAGTACCTCAAATAAACTTCTAGCCATTTGTTAACTCTTTCGGTTTGTCCATCCATTTGTGGGTGATATATGTGGTACTAGGAGTCAAAAGAGTCCCCATTAAAGAGAAGAAACTCCTCCAAAAGCTGTCCATAAACTTAGTGTCGTGATTGGACACAATCCTCATTAGCATACCATGAAGCCTGAAAATACATTCCATAAATTATTGAGTCAATTCCTTTGATGTAAATTGGGCCTTAGTTAAGATGAAATGGGTCACTTTAGTCAATTGATCAACTACCACATAAATGCTATTCCTTCCATGCTTAGTTGTAGGCAATCCCACAATAAAATTCATACAAATATTAGTCCACTTGTCTTTAGGAATAGGCAGTGGCTGATGTAAGCCATTGGATAGAAGAGATGAGTCTTTATTTTGTTGACATGGAAGACATTGTATCACATAATCCTTGACATCCTACCAAATTTCCTTCTAATAGAAGCTCTAATGGATGTTATTAAATGTTTTAAACAATCCATGATGGCCTGCTAAAGGTAAAAAATGCATCTCATGCAAAATATGGTATTTGAAATAGGATTGTGGTGTCAAGTAAACTCTACCATGATACCATAAAAGGCCATTGTGCCAATTGAAATTGGGATACTCTTCTCCTTTACCTTGTTAAAATTCCTTCATCATCTTTGATGCTTGCTTATCAAGCAAATATTCTTCTACAATGTCATGAATCTAATCCTTATGTACAATTGAAATTGAAGATATAGAACATGTCCACATATGTGATAAAGCATTCACCACAACATTATCTTTTCCAGTCATGTAGGATATTTTAAAATCATAGCTTTGAAGAGTAGCTAGCCACCTTCTTTGTTTAGGGGACAAATTTGGTTGAGAAAGTAAGTATGTCAGTATATCGTGATCGCTCTTCCCCTCGAAATGGTTGCTATATATATAGTGATGCCACTTTTTGATAACATGCAAATTACGAACATCTCTTGTTCATAGACATGTAGTTGATGCTCCTTGTCATCAAGCTTGTGACTTTCATAGGCTATAACTCTATGGTCTTGATACAAAACAACCCCAACTCCTCTTCCACTTAGCATCCACACATATAATGAATTCCTTAGAGAAATCCAAGCATACAAAAATAGGTGCTGAAACTAATAGAGATTTCAGCTCATTGAAGCTCTTGTTGGCTATGGAGTCCCAAAGGAAAGCTTCTTTCTGCAGCTTATTAGTTATAAGAGCCGTCACATGAGCATAAATTTTGATAAATCTCCTATAGAATGAGGAAAATCCAAGGAAACCCCTCAAGAAAGTAGAATTTGTAAAAGTGGGCCAATCTTTGACATATTTCACCTTGTTAGGATCCATACGAATGCCTTACTCTCCCACAATGTGACCCAAATATTCCACTTCATCCTCCATGAAAGAACACTTTCACATTTTGGCAAAGAGTGTGTCTTCTTAATGTGTCAAAGACCTCTCGCACATGCATCAAACGATCATCCTTGGATTTGCTATAAATGTAGATATCATCAAAGTATACAAGGACAATTTTGAACCAGAAAGACTACAATATCTTATTCATGAGTGCTTGAAAAGTAACGACTGTATTTGAAATGTATTTCTTTAACTATGGGGTTTGCTTTCACATGAAATGCATTTCTCTCTTCACTTTCATCTTCATCCGGCTCATCGATGATGACAAAGTTAAGCTTGCTATTTTTGGATTTGCATTTCAGTCTATGGTCTTGTGTCCACTTTTCTCCGCACTTAAAACATAACCCTTTGACCCTCATGTCTATTATTTGATCATTTGAAAGAACCTTGCTGTAAGTTCTGTTTTGAGATCCTTTTGTGTATTTTTAGCCCTCACAAAGCTTTGTTTTGCTTCTGCTATTGGCTTATAACTATTTTCTCCACTTGGTTTTGATCCATAGATTGTTGGATATGCAGGCAACTTTTTGTAATTATTGTTGTAAGTACTAGTTCCCTTGCCTTCTTGCCTATAAATATCCCTTTGCTAGTTGAAATGTGCTCCAACATTTGAAAACTGATTAGGTAATGAATATCTTGCACTTTTTGGCTAAATCCCTATTGAGTTTCTTCTTTATTTTCGCCCATACCTTTCGGCATACAAAATAGCTTCACGAATTGTCTTGGGTTACATTGCACCAACTTCCAAAGAGAGGCTTGAATCTAAACCAAAGATGTATTTTTTTAACTTGGCCAAATCATCAATCCCTTCAATGCACATAGAAAGATTAAGAAACATATTAGAATAATCACGAATGGACATGCCCCTTTGTTGAAGACTATACCATCTTCTTTGCAATCTTTATTTCTCCATTGGAGAGACAAACATTTCCAACATTGTTAAGAACTTCAAATCCTCCCAAGAAGCAAAAGAGTGACCAACTCTTTGCATATATCTCCACCATATATGCACATAGCCTCCAAGATGGAGTGCTGCAAAATAGATCTTGGCTTCATCATGGCAATAAAAAAGTGTGAAGTACATCTCTAATTTGTTTACCCATTCTTCCCACTCCGTTCGAGATGCATTATCTCCCTTGAAGTTGAAAATTGTAATCTTTTCTTTGTACTTTTCATTATAAGTTCACTGGAAATTGTTGGAGTGTTGCCCAATAGATGATTGTCTCCAAGAATCTCTATTCATTGAATCTCTTTCATGGTCAGTCCACTAACGGACAACATCATTCTTTTGGATTAGGATAACCAAATCATGGTGGTAATAATTCTAGACCAAAATTATTTTGTTGGTGATATCATGAAATCTTCTACTCTTATCATGAAAGTCCGATTCTTTTGGCTTGATGGTAGATCGAGAGGGAAAAAATTTGTAGAAGGGGTCACATCTATGAAACTCTTCATTCTCTTCTTCTCTTATGTCCTCTTCTTCATAAGTAGCCTAATGTCTTGGATTGAATTGAGGATTGGCATAATGCTCTGATGACATTGGTGGCTGATAATGAGCACTCCTCAATGTTGATGGCTCTTCTTTCTCAAAGGTTGACGTAATAGGTTGATCAATTCCCTTTCCTTTCACATTGGAGGGATGGGTTGAAGTAGTTTCAATATGAAAAGTGGATACATTTAGTGGGAAAGATGTGGTTTGAGTTTTCAACTTCTTGATAGCTCTTACTACATCTTCAAATCCACACTTCATAAACTTGACCAACTCTGCTAAAGTCCTTCATTCACTTTGTTGGATGTGTTCTCAACATTCCCTAAGGTTATAGATAATTTCTCATAATGATCATGCATCCCAATGTTCAACATACATATCTCTCTTGAAATAATGGGATCTTCAAAAGGTTTATGAGACAAGGAACTTCTATCATTACCCACTCATGCACTATGAGCATTACCAATGCTTACAACATCATCTTGTTGGTTAAGATTGAGGGCTTCATTAGTGTTATTTTGATTAGTGATATATTCTCTGATGTCTTCTTGAACGGTCTCCATGACTTAATATTTTCTTTTGTTTTTGGCCATTATGGATAGGTGCTGTCAAAGATAACTATAGGGAAGAAAACTGTCAATATCTTGCTTAGTATTGCACCAATGCTAATGGTTTATTGATCCAAAGGAAGCTTATATAGTGAGGATACTCTAGATTTAGCAAGATCTCATTTTTCAATAGGGTAAATGGTTGAAATGAACTCAAACATTGCACCCTTGTTAGCCTGTCTAGGTGTAGTCCTAGTAGATTCCTTGTCAAAAAATTTGCTATAACTTTTGCTCTTGGAGTCCAATTACTGAAAATTTTGATTCAAATTAAATTTTGATATCTTCTCTTCAAAAAAAGCTATCAAGCTCCCAAATTGAATCATGATAGAAATTCTTGTAATAGAAACCATAAACTTGACATGTGAATTCCTACAACTTGTAAACACCCTATAGAAGCCTTGTTTCACATTGAAATGGATCCTATAGTACTTATAGACCCTCAAAACAACTAATAGACTTAAGATGGGCTGTAGGGCACCTGAGGTATCTAGGAAACACCTACAACTCATTGGTACTTGTTGGAAAGACTTGTATATATGTTCAAAGATATCACAAACTACCCTGTTTGGTACCACAAGCCTTCAAATCTTCATCCACTCTTTTCCGTGGTCCACTATCTATGGTGAGGGATAAAACCGTAGGACGGGCACCTAAATGGGGTATGAAACTCCAAAAGGTGTGCAAAGCTCCTTCTGGTCCAAGTTGTGTACCCCTATGGAGTCCTAAATAGCAAAGGAGGATCACCTTTCTATTGTCTTGCTATCTCGTTCAACTTTGACCTTTTTCCTCAGTCGAAATACACATGGCAAAGCTAGTATACTAACAATCAAAGGATGATATGCATGGCTGAATCAAAATTTTGCTATTTTATGATATAAGAATTGGAATAAAATAGAGCTAAAAATAAAATAAGTAAGGAATACCTATAGCAATGACTCATGAGCTACTTTACAATTTTATTCCATTTACCACTTGATTTTACTCTCAACCAAATTTCAATTAATCACATCAAGCAATCAAGGTTAGGATTAGGCATAAAGTTTCCAACAAATGGAAGAGATTATTAACAATTGACTTCTGATTTTTATTGAGAAGAATGAAAATAATTAATCATAACATCATTCAACCCTAAGTTGGGTCTATATGCATTCAAATGGTCATTCTTAAATGGGATTACTCTTAATTCTCCCTTTTCAACAATTAGATGGCTTAATAAATTGGATATTAAAGAGATTAATAGTAAAATTTAGAAATACATATTTCATTGTTGGAGTAGATGATTATGGAAGCTCTAATTACTGTTTGATACTTGAAATTCTTGATCTCTCGCTTGATGTAGCCAAGAATATCCTCAAATTGCAATTCCCATGATAAATATGTAACTTATAGACTCCAGTTTCTCCTTCAAGAAAGCTCTAATATCCAAAAGATTGATAGAAGTGATCCTTGTAACCCAAATGTAGTTGGAAATTTGAAATGATGAGCATCCAAAAGGATAGAAACTTTAATCCTTGATAGATAACTCTTCCATTGAAGCACATAAGCTTGCATATGCTGCCCATACACTTGCAATGCCAAGAAGAAGATCTATTCTTGTAATATTGAAGCAAGACTATCAATTCTTGACAAAATCCCGTGCATAGAAGCCTTAGGAGGCATTAAGAACCAAAAGCCCCATGATTCCATCCTTCAAAGTTCAAAAATTTTGAAGAATCAAATGGCTACACTATTTTGACTCAATTCAAGAGAAGAAGTGCTCTAATCTTGCAATAAATCCTCAATGTCGGTTCAATGAGTGCTGAAGAAGCTCAAGGAGGCTTGATAGAATAAAAGCCCTTTGATATTTTGAAGAAATTTCAAAGAAAACTCAATGCTGTCATAAATTTGCCATAGCCAGGTTTGGGAGGTCAAGATTAGAGAATGAAAAATGGAACTGAATATTAGATGGAGCTTGAATGGCCTTTGTGAAAGCTTGGATTAGCCATAGCTAATAGTCATTTTCTTGAAATTTTTCATGGAGAAGGGGGGAGTGTGTTCAACGCAAACAATGCAAACACCTCCTCTTGTACTCGAAAATAAAAAAGTACCTAAGCTACACAAAAAGCTACTCTATATTAAGCTTAATTCTTAGAGAATCATGCTTTGGTGTCTCATTAGGGAATAAAGATCATTGAAGGAAGATAGAAGCAGTAGAAGCCATGGATCTTAGAGAAAAGCTTGAGGAGAGGAGAGATAAAGTCTCCTCAAAAGTAACTCTTCTTTTACCTCATTTAGTCAATGTAGGTTATCCCTTTGTTCAAGAAGACTTCAAAATGACTTTAAAATAGACCATGACTTGCTAAAATGGCCTTGAGCCTGCCATTTCTCCTTCTAGATTTCTTCAAAATCCACCAACTTGGTCCCAACTTGCTAAATAACACTTCCACTAGTCACAATTTACACTATGTAAACCCTGTGACCAAATTTTGGTCTCCCAGTTACTCTATAACCATGCTATGACTAGATTCCCATGAAAATGACTTCTTTATCCTTCATAAAGCCCATGACAATGCCAACACATGAACCATTACCTTCTCTACTACATGAACCATATCCTAAACCAATTTCATCCTCCTATTTTCGAACTCTTTAGGATATATAATCATTGTCAAATCCACATTCCTCTTGTGTGACATCATTGAATCATCTAAATTCTTACACCATTCCCTCTTACTTCTTAATTGACAATGATTTTGATATTTTGTGGCTAATTTGGCTCCGATTTCAATTGATGATGCTTACATTGCATAGAGTGGCATTAGCTAATGGAAGAGAAACTGCATGATTTGTAATCAAATCACACCTAGATGTTAGTACCATTACCACCTAGCCAAAAACCTATTTTTTACAAATATAAACCAAAAGACACTATGGCCTTGCTTGTTGGTGAGAGGCTTCTCACAAGTTCTAGGTCTGGACTTCCAAGAGACCTTCTTGCCAATCGCTCACTTGGCATCCCTTCAAGTTTTGTTGGCTATTGCTATTTTCTTCGATCTCAAATTCCACCACCTTGATGTTCACACTACTTTTCTACATGGCAAGTTGTGTGAAGAGAACTATATGCTATAGCCCCCATATTGTATTTTTCTCAAGAGCATATGTCACATGTTTGTTGGCTTCCTTGCTCTCTCTATGGACTCCAGCAATCACCTGATGGTGGTTCTAATGTTTCAGCAAGTTCATGATCCAAAATGAATATATTTCCCTTAAATCTGAGCCCAAATTTTATATTAAGCATTTCTCCTAGTCCTATCCAATTATTGTCCTTTGATGACATTGCCATCATAAGCTCCACCCACATGCGAGTTTGACAAGTCATACAACAACTATGCGTTGCTTTCAATATCCCTAACCTTGGTTTTTAGTTTTTCAAGATTGTGACCACATTCGAAAACTTTACTTTTGGATTAGTCCAAATTCATACAAGAAATTATACATGCTACTAGCTTCAGTTCTATTCATCTTGCTCCAAATCCTATGCCCACCACATGTAAGCTATCATTGGTTGATTGCCCCCAAAGTATTACTGAAACGTCCTATATGTGCCAATTTCCATATGGCTCATTAATCAACAAGCTCCACTACTTGGTTTCTAGTTCTTGTCTTGATTTATGCTATGCAGTCAACTTCCTTAGAATGTTCATGCATGACCCCAACCCATTGAAAAAGTTTCATTTGTGTCCCCACTATTTAGAATTTGCATCTAATGTTGGTATAACCTATCCTTCCAACCAATCTATGAGTTAACTTACCCTCTTGCTTGCTTAGTTTGACTAGGATTGTGGGGAGTATGGATAATCAAATATTTGCTTCTGGCTTTATTTTCATGCTTATAGGATGTGCAACATGTGGCAATCTTGAAAACAAACCATGATAACCTTGTCATTAGCAGAAGCCAAATATGTGGCTCTTGCAATGTCAGCCAAAGAAGGAAGTTGGATACAAATGGTGATGGATGAGTTCTAGATTATTTCAAGACATGCATTTAAGATCTATTGCAACAATCTCTCATGTATTTACCTTGCAAGTAACCCAAAGCACTTAGAGAAGACACAATATGTCGATTTGAAGTTTCACTTCATAAGGGAAATGATCGAAGAAAAGAAATTGAAGCTAGAGCACACTCCCACACATGAAATGTGTGCTAATTTTTTAATGAAGCCTTTATCAATACAACAACATGACAAATGTTGCATTAATGTCAGATTTCAAAGGACATATTTTAATAGTTGTCCAAATTAAAGGGGTATATTGTAATTAACTAATTTAGGATAAGTTTTAATTATCAAAAGACATAATGATTTGTGAGTCACTTCCTCACTGAAACATCATATCTTGCATATTCACCCATTTGGGTCTTTCATCAATACATGAGTATACAATTTCTAATTGTGAACACTACAATTCATTAACATTGAATAACA
Organism: Lygodium microphyllum; assembly: GCF_053477565.2. Taxonomy (NCBI): domain Eukaryota; kingdom Viridiplantae; phylum Streptophyta; class Polypodiopsida; order Schizaeales; family Lygodiaceae; genus Lygodium; species Lygodium microphyllum. Next base: position 12,133,029 of record NC_141142.1, read on the forward strand.
GTTGTAAGTTCTTGCATGGAACTAGATAAGATGAGCATTAATGGAAAATTCCAATTGTGAAATGAAGCACATAGTAAATTACTCATTAGTAAGGATAATTATTTGCAATGATGAACTAGTAAGCTTTTGGGATCAGATCTTCAAGGTCATAATGAACGATGGCAGACAGCATGCCGATAGTGGCGTTACCACATAGCCAAATGTTCAGACATTGGTTGACTACATGAGGGTCCAAGAAGACTAGGCGCATGGGTTGGAGAAGACTGTCAAGTTGGCCATGTAGATATCTGTCTTGTATCCAATTTGGTAAAAGATGTAGGATTTGTCTTACCATATATCTCCAAGTTGCAACAATATCCCATATGTGGAAAAGAAGATATGTGTGCATGTAGAATAGAAAAAGGAATGTACATCGGTGAATACTTCTTTCAAAGAGGAGGAAGATGGGTTCTGTGAAGGTACTATTATTATGCGCAATGATGAAGATGAGGAGGGCTCTTCAAAGTCCCCTTTATCTTGTAGTATTTCATGATTTTCAAATATTTCTCTTGTTGATAATGGATTTTGTTGACTTTATTTTCTTTTGAAGAGGGTTTAGATATATCTTATGAGTTTGGTGATAATTTATGTGATGCTAATGGAGTTTTCCATGGTGACTATGGCGATGCTATTAAGTTTGGCCATGTTAAGTTGGTTGTTGAATTAGTTAATGATGTTTGTGTGGCTAATGAAAGCAACATTGAGCAATAATCCAATATACAAGAAGAAGTGACTCCAAGGCCCATGATTATGAGAAAATAAAGATGATATACATTAATATTAAGGTTAAGAACCGAAGAAAGAAAATTACATGGCACATGATGGCTGAATTTTGAGATCTTTTTTATGTGCTTGGGTACACTAGCACTCAATAAATAGTGTGCATGAGTGAGAGTAAGTCAAAGAAAAGGGAGGAGCATGAGAATTGTAGTAAAAGCATGGTTGCATGAAGCAGTCAATGTTCACAAGAGAAGGGCAAGAAGAGTCATGTTCATCATCAAAACTAGTAGGAAATTAGTGGATATAATTGGGAAAAAAAGAGAGCTTGATATATATAGGACTTCCACATGAGAAATAAGCTACAAGCACAATTTTTTAGGGATGACTAGTTGTTTTGAGAGTGGTGCATAGTTATGGGGAGAGGGATTATCTTGAGAGGATGGTGATTATCAAGGTGGCAAGGAAACGTAATCATAGGGTTGAGAAGCTTATGTAGATTTTTAAAAACAATTGCAATCTTGATCATTCTTGGGGGCTATTCTAGCTTAGAACTATTTTGGACCGTGGGATGTAGATGTCATATGTGCTAAGGCTCAACTTAAAGCATGGTCACCTTTATTATTTGGGGGTAGATAATTAGGGGAGTGATTAGATAGGATGGATTCTAGCTTGAGAAGTTAATTTAGAAGAAGAAGAAGTGGGTTTCATCAATTGACCACAATACTCATTTGGGAGCTTGCATGTATTATAAGGAGGGAGGCCTATGTAATTGTTCTAGAAGATAATCCAAACTCGATTGCAGCACACTATGGTTTTTTAGCTAACAACAAGGAAGTATGAGAACATGGCAAACACTCAAAATACCATAGGAGATTAGAGGGGGTGAAAGTGCTAGTTTTTGGAAGCAAGCATGATTTTTAAGGGGGCAAGTGGCTGTAATGCAAAAGGTACAGTGTTGTAGTTCTAGCTAGGTGCCAACCGATTGGCTACAAAGGGATATTCTATTGGGAGAGTCAACTAAAGAAGTTGCATCATCAAGTAGCAACATAGGCTGTATGAAGATAGAGCTTTTGGAATTCCAAGTCAAAAAAATCTTTTTAAATCCCCTCAACAAATGCCTTATGGTTACTTTGAAGTACTAATGGTGGTTAGTGTTGTGATTCATGAGCTCTTCTTAGGGCAATTATACCATTAGTCCACCCATATGATTTCTTAGATGATGTAGATAAAATAAAATCTTCTTGCTATTGATTAGTAACTTAGTATAAGTTGAAGAAGTCTATGCAATATTGTATCCACTTATATAGAGATATGATACAAAAACCTTTGGAGCCTTGATTTATTTCATGATGCATATGGGGTCAATGTATTGTGATGCTACATGGTTCTTCCTAAAAGCATTTGGGGCAAATGCCTTGATAATGCCCTTTGATGTTATTGGATGTTGGAAGGACTTCTAAGGTACATAGTGTTTTTTTAATGCTTTGTGGGACATTGTTGGTACGTGCTTGCTTACATTGAACTTAGGGACTTTGTTTCCTAGAAAATGAAATCTTTGGGATGGTCTTTTGGGCATCTTGAACTAGTGAATTAAGTTGCTTCCTTGGGGGTGGTTCTATGGTGGATCTCTAGGTTGGCTTTATCTTCTTGTAGGTAGTACTAAGATTTCTGAAGGGTTCATAATTTCCATGAGCTGCATTTATTGAGCTATAATAGTGAGCAACATACCCTTATTAGTGCTCCTTGGTTTTCTCTCACTAGGTTGTGCCTAAGGTTTTCCCCTCTTACTGCTTGCAAGAAATGGTAGCATGTTTGAGTTTGAAAGAGAGAGGGCTGAGATGGTATATGAGGGCTAGTTTTAATTGAGAGTACTAGTCATAAGACCAAGGGTGATGGCCACGATCAAATGAGTGTTGTCAAGGCCGAGGCCTTTTCCATGGGTGGAGATGGTGGAGGTTGAGCTCATCTCCTCATCCTCTGTCAAGTGCTCTATCTTCTTCTCTTCCCTCTCTTATGTGCTACTCTTGGATTAACCTCCTTCTCCAAAATACAATAAGGCAACCTTTGAATGGCCCCAAAGGTGAGTTCCAAAAGCCAAATGCAAATCCAAGATAAGCCCCTTGCTTCAAGCTCACAAGCAAGCCCCTTACCTTTCCCATCGGATGTCAACAAAGACAAAAAGTTTAGATCTTTTTATGGGTTTTATCATCTAAGAATCTTTCACAGGGTTGCACTAGTCCCCCGTATTTTAGTTCTAAATCCAAAATTTCGACCAAAATGTCTTATTCCATTTGTCCTAACCTATCTCATGCTTGTTTTAGAGCCACTCCTAATCCTTGTAGGGGTTGAACTCGGGTGCAAGGTTGAAGCTAGTGCATGATATTGTGCACTAGGATGGTGAGTGTGCTAAGATATGCACATGTGCTAGGCTATGTGCATGTACATGAGGGTTAGTGTGTGCAATGTAACAATTACACTAGGTGCAATGTAGCAAGGTAAAGTGCATTGAGTTCATTGTGAGGGGATAGTGTATTGTGTGCATGCACCAGTGCATGTGTGATGTGCGAGTGCAGTATGCACAATACACGTGCATATATGTGTGCATTGGGCAATGTGCATGTGAGTACACTATGCATGAGTACAATGATTAAAAAATTCAAAAATTAAAACACCAACAATTAAAGAAATGAATATTTTGACTTATTTAACGTGTGGCAATTGAATGCATTAACGAGTTCCACCCATTTTCATGTCTCTCTCTCTCTCTCTCTCTCTCTCTCTCTCACATAAAAAATCCAAGGTGTCAAGTGCCCCCTTGTGCATGCACACACACACACACACACACACACACACACACACACACACTCTCTCTCTCTCTCTCTCTCTCTCTCTCTCTCTCTCTCTCTCTCTCTCTCTCTCTCTCTCTCTCTCTCTCTCTGTCTCTGTGAATAGAGTGAGAATAAAAAATCCAAGGTGTCAATTCCCCCCTTGTGTGCGCACGTATGCGTGTACGCACACACACACACACACACACACACACACTCTCTCTCTCTCTCTCTCTCTCTCTCTCTCTCTCTCTCTCTCTCTCTCTCTCTCTCTCTCTCTCTCTCTCTCTCTCTCTCTCTCTCTCTCTCTCTCTGTGCGAACAGAGTGAGAATAAAAAATCCAAGGTGTCAAGTGCCCCCTTGTGCACACACACACACACACACACACACACACACACTCTCTCTCTCTCTCTCTCTCTCTCTCTCTCTCTCTCTCTCTCTCTCTCTCTCAATGTGACTACCTAATGAATCAATTATGACACACATGCAAAACTTAATGTTTGAAAGGTATGGTGCAATAGATTCATATATAGTGTCACATTCACTTCTTCTCTTTGGCTTCTTGCTTACCAACTCCTTCTCTTTTGTGGGAGCTCCTCTTGCTTGGCAACTCTATCCTTTTTTTAAGCAAAGCAATCCCCTTTCCTTGTTGTGGATCAGCCGTGTTCAATGGTGGATGGAGTTGTTGAAGGGGTGGTGGTGATGGAGGAAAAGAGAAGAGATTTATGTGGAGGAGGAAGAAGTGGTAGGGTGGAGGTAGATGGTGGTTGTTTAGGGGGAGAGGTAGTGAGGAAATAGGAGATGGTTGGAGGATATGGGAAAGAAGGTGTGATAGAAGGTGTAGGAAAGGGATATGGGGATATCGAGCGGATGTAATAAAAACAAATTTTGTACCCTTTAGTTTAGGAGAAATAGCTTAATAGGAGCTAGAGTATAAAATGCAAAAGTGTGCTATTGTAATTATATTTTTAGCACATTTGTAAACTTCTCCATTTTCTTAGAGCTTGAGGGTTCTTGCCTTCCCCAACAACATTGAGGGTGAATACTCAATGCCCACCATAGCAAGAGGTGGATTTCTTGCAGCATCCTCTCACCCATGATTATTATTGTACTTTTGATTCAATTTAGTTATGGCTTCATTTTGTTGCAGATTTAATACATTTTTAGCTATGGCATGGCTATGGTTAGTTGATTCAATTATTGTTTCTTGATTTTCTTATCATTTTAATTCAATCTAGGTAAGTTCAATTCAATGGTATCAAAGCATTGAATTTGATTCTTGGTAATGTCATTTTTAATCCTAAATCTGGTTACCAACACCATCCAAGGTAACTAGAGTTCAAGATTTGGTTATAGGACTTGATATAGTAAAAATTGTGATTAGTTAGGGTTTCTTGAAATTAGTCTTTACTAATTTTGAAGTCCTTGGAGAGGATCTAAGGAAGAAGTGGCATGATCTTGGATATTGTGGCAGCTTATGGAAAAGAATTGGGCTATTTTGAAGGTTCTAAGTCTAATCGAGGTCAATAGAGTTTAGAAAAAGCTTGAACAAGGATTACTTTTGTTAAAAAGGGTTTCTCTTTCCTCTTGCAACTTGCTCTCTCAAGTTTCCATGGATGAATCTTGATCATATCTTCCTAACTTTCGATGAATCTAACCAAGCACCTTTTTTAATGGAAGATGCCACATGCACGTTGCCATTCAATGCATTTTGTGCCAGTTTTCCTGCTCAACAGAGATCATGTTTGTTGTAGATTGAGTTGTTGATGCTAATGCTCTACTTAATGTCCCCCTGGTGAAGCTTTGTGACTTTTTTTGTACATAAGAGTGGCTGTATCCTATAGAGGAAACTTGATTCTTAGCATTTAAGCGGAACATGGTTGGATAGCAAGCCATTTATCCATAAAACCTTGCAACAAACTTGAATGAGCCTCTATTCTAGCTCTTTACTCTCTCTTCTTTGAAGCATTAGCCATGATTTCACCGTTGTTAGATATTCTTGAAACTCCAAACCCTAGCCATGGCAATTTGAGGATAGCAAAGAAATTTTGACAATTCCTTGAATATTTGAGAGAGCTTTTGTACTCCTTGACTTCAAGAAGATGGTTGGATAGTTATGGATATTTGAAATCTCTTGGATTCTTATTTCTAATCAAGAATTGAAGTATCTCTTAAAGTTTGGGATTGATCTTTAGACTTAATTGAAGGCTAAGTTCAAATTTATAGGGATTTGATTACTCTTTAGTCATTGCAAGGAAACAATGGTTCAAGATTAGCATTCTTGAAACTATTTAAAGACTTCAAGTGGATTTATATTCAATGAAAGGCTTATATGCAGTTTCCATCAATTGTTGTGAAGGCATTTGGTCCACTTGAACATGGTACAACAATCTCAAGCATTAAATAAGGTATCATCTTCTCTTTTCTAATCTTTCAAATTTCAATCATCAAATCATAGCCAATTGCTGAAGGAGAGGCTGAATTGGGTATATCCTCTTTGTTTGATTGAAAATCTCAATGTACTTCTATTGAAATTTAGTGCCCATTTAGTGTTGATTGAATCTCTATCATGGTATGATTGATAAATCAGCCCTTCAACTTGATTTTCATCATTGATATCCTTCATGATTAAAATATGCATGATTCTATATTGCAATTTAAAAATTTCACTAAATAATTACTTATGTGATTGCCTAATATCTGAATATTGATTTCTTGTGATCATATACATTGAGATACCTAAGAAAATTATAAAAGGCGAGTTTAGTAATTTAGTGAGTCACTAATTACTAAATGTAAATATTTCTTAACCATTTTCAATTCATTCAACTTTCAAATTTTTGCATATCATTGAATGCCCAAAGCTTTATTTCAGCCATGCAAAGTGTCTTTGTTTTCTAGAACAGTAGCTTTGCTATGTATATATACTAACCGAGAAAAAATGTCAAAGCTAGACGAGATAAGAAGACAAAAGAGAGATGACCCTCCTTTTCTATTTAGGATTCAGTAAGGATGCACAACTTGGCCTAAAAGAAACTCTGCATACCTTTCAGAGTTTCAAAGCCCATTTAGATACCCTATTCATCATTTTATCCCTCACCACAAGTGGCAGACTATAGAAGACCACTTAGGATAGAGTGAAAGAGGATTGAAGATCATTTGAAAATAGGGCACTAAAATAGTAAAATAGGGTACTGAACACCAAAGAATTGCAAGCAAATTACAAGTATACATATCATATATATATGTGGCCATATGGTACTTGAAGGGTACACAAATTGGATTTCATTTGCCACAGGTGTATGATGCATACCCATGATTAAGCTTGACAAAATAGGGCAATTATAGGTTCAAACAAGTTGTTGTCATAATTGACAATTACAAAAAAGTGAATTTAAAATTAAATATTTTGATTTCAACATAAAACCTTTGTACTCCACTTGTATAGGAAAAGTCGATCCTAATTAAAAAATTTGGTAACGGGAATTATGGAGCAAAAGTTATGGCCATTTTTTCTAACTAGTGGTCACTGTAAACAGCTTTTCAGAGCTACGAAGGGTATACTATTTTGATCTGGGACTACCTCTTATCTAATTGCAACTTGTGATTTCAATAAATCTATCCTACCTACACATTTTAAGCTTTATTTTGAGCCTATAAACATAAGGATCAAAGGTGTAGAACTCTAGATACAGTCCATTTACTAACAAATAGTCTTCTTTTATTGTACCTCTTCTAATGGCGAGAAATAAGAAGAAAAAGTAAGTGTTTGAAACTATAAATAAATACTTGGCTAAGCATCAAGTAGAGATTGATTCATCTATAAGGGCAAATCATGGACAAAATGATAGGGATAAAGGTAACATAAATGAAGAATCACAATGGCTAAGAGATCCTATTGATGTGGGACATATATTTGAAGTGAACATGTCACATGATTTAAAAGAGTTGCAACAACCTTCTCATAAGATTGAATGCATGAATGAAGCTTCCAACAACTTTCCCATAGGATTGAATGTATGAATGAAGGCATCATTCAATTCAACTAAATGGTTGATGATAAGTTTAGACAAATGGTCAATCATTTTTGAGAAGTTTGGGTAGCATTATCAATTGTTGGACACTAATTTTGATCAAATGATCACCATTCTCAACAACTTGGGCAATAAGTGGCAAAGCAATTAATCTTTTAATGATAATGGGACATCACTTCCAAACAATAATGTGAAGTCAAGGGCAACCAATTTGTTTATACACTCAACCTATGAACATGGTGGTTCTTCAAGAGTTAAGGAAGCAATCTAGCCTCATTCTAACTCATGGAATAGGGAAAGACCAAATTTTAACTCTTCAAAGGATCATGGACAGCTTGAGAAAGCTCAGCATGCTGATAAAGAAGAAGACATTCATGGGTTTTGACTCTTTCTATAAATAATTTTATCTACAAAACTCTGAAATGCCTAATGCAAGAAATGGAAAAAATCAATACCTTCATGGAGACTCAAGAAGGGAGAACAAGAAGGAAGAGAGAAATCAATGTAATGTCTTGTATTTTCACTCAATGTAATGTCTTGTATTTTCACACTTCTCCTCTCAAAGATGGAAAAACATTAGCAATATTTTGCATCTAAAGTGCATGATCCATGTCTATGTAAACTTTTAGAAGAGTTTAAATGCATATTTCAACCTCTTACATCATTATCTCCCAAGAACAAAGTAGACCATCCTATTGATTTGGCACCTCACACTAAACCTATCAACAAACAAACCTCCTTATAGATTGTCAAAGTATGACACAAAAGAAGTGGTGAAATTGATTAAAGACTTGCTAGAAATGGGATCTATTCAGTCGAGTCAATTATATTTTTCTTCTCCCATACTACTTGTTAAGAAGAAAGATGGATCCTACATGATATGCATTGATTATAGATATCTCAACAAGAGCACTATAAAGAATAGGTACCCAACATCCCCCCCCCCCCCACAACAATGATTTGTTAGATGAAATCAAGGATGTAAAGGTGTTTACCAAGATCAACTTGAGGTTAAGTTACCACCAAATCAGGATGAAGGAAGGTGATGAGTACAAGATGGATTTTAGAATAGAAAAGGGTCTCTATCACTTCTTGGTTATGCCATTTGGGCTTTCCAATGCACATACTACTTTCCAAGCTCTTATGAACAAAGGTTTTACATGCATTATTGTATAGATTTGTCTTGTATTCTTTAATGATATCCTCATATACAATAGAAATAGAAAGGATCATTTACAACATATTCGTGAAGTCTTTCTCACATTGAGACAATATAAAATTTTTGCAAAGAAAAGTAAGTATACTTTTATGGCCAGTGAGGTAGAATATTTGGGTTATATTGTGGGTGAGAAAGGGATCAAGGTGGATCCTAAGAACGTATAATGCATTAAAGATTAGCTCATACCACAAAATTCTATTTTATTGAGAGGGTTTCTAAGACCGTTCTCTTTCTATCGGAGATTCATCAAGAATTATATCCATGTAGTTGCTCCTCTCACTAATAGATTGAAGAAAGAAGCCTTTTGTTAGGATTCCATAACTATAAAGTGCTTTGATGAGCTGAAAAGTCTTCTTATTTCAGCATCTATTTTAGCATGCATGGACTTTTCCAAAGGTTTTACCATCGATGTTAACACTAGTGGTCATGGTATTGAGACTTTTCTATGCTAAGAACATGGTATTATTGCCTATGAAAGCAAGAAATCGAAACTTCATATCTATGATCAAGAAATATTAGCCATACTTCATGCCATTAAGAAGTGGTATCACTAAATTTATGGTAGCCATTTCAAAGTCGAGAGTGATCACCAAGTGCTAAAGTATTTTCTTTCACAACCTGGTTCTCTTAAGCAAAGAAGATAGTTAGCTACATAATATGGCTATGACTTTGAGATATCTTATATGACATGCAAGAATAATATAGTGGAAGTTGTATTATCTAGGATATGGGCATGTTCCATTTCTACTATTTTTACTCTTTACAAAGATTGGATCCAAGACACATATGAAGAATATTTATTAGATAAGCTCACAACCAATATAATGAAAAATTTATAGCAAGGCATCAAACCAAATTTTCAAATTTCATGGTAGAGTGGACTTCTTTCATTCAAAGGCAGATTATATTTGACTTCTCAAACATCTTTTAAGAAAATGATCTCACAGGAGATGCATTCTTCTTCATTAATAGGGCATATTGATTTGTTTAAAACCTTTGGTAAGATCTATAAAAATTTTTATTGAAAAAGACTTTGGAAATATGTCAAAGAATATGTGATGTAATATTTATCATACTAAATAGAATAATGATTCCAATTTGTTGCCTAGTGGTCTAGTTCAACCATTACCCATTCCACATGGTAAATGGACTGATATAAACATGGTATTTATTATAGAATTACCTATCACTAAGTAGGGTTAGAATAGTATTTTTGTTATGGTTGATCATCTTATCAAATTAGTCCATTTTATATCCACCAAAGTTCAATATTCAACTAAACAAGTGGCAGATCAATTCATGGAAGGATTTTTCAGACTTCATAGTTTATTTATGAAAAATTTATAGCAAGGCTATGATTTCAAATTTCCCAAATTCATGGTAGAATGGACTTCTTCAATTCAAAGGCATAGTATATTTGACTTCTTAGACAGCTTTTAAGAAAATGATCTTACAAGAGATGCATTCTTCTTCGTTAATAGGGCATATTGATTTGTTTAAAACCTTTGATAAGATCTATTAATGCTTTTATTGAAAAAGACATTGGAAATATGTCAAAGAATATGTGATGCAGTGTTTATCGTACTAAATAGAATAAAGATTCTAATTTGTTGCCTAGTGGTCTAGTTCAACCATTACCCATTCCACATGGTAAATTATAAGCATGGTATTTATTATAGGATTACTTACCACTGAGTAGGGTTGGAATAGTATTTTTATTGTGGTTGATCATCTTACCAAATTACTTCATTTTATATCCACCAAAGTTCAGTATTCAACTAAACAAGTGGTAGATCAATTCATGGAAGGAGTTTTCAGACTTCATAATTTTTGGAAAAGTCTTTTCACTTTCATATGGGAACAAAATTAAATCCAAGTACATCTTATAACCAAGTTAAAAATGGCCAAACTAAAAGAGTCAACAAGTCATTGGAAGTCTATTTGAGATACTTTTGTCATAATATTCAAAATGCATGGGATCATTGGATTCAACTTGTGCAGTTTTGTTACAACAACATATACCATATGAGTATATGCATATCACCATTTAAAGCTCTGTATAGCTAGAAGGTTTGAGTAGTATCAACATTATTTAATGATGAAGAAAATCCCCTTGCTAAGAAGAACTAGAAAAGATAGAGGTCTTAATGAAGCAATGCAAGGAAAATATTAGAAAGCCACAATAGACTAAAAAATCTTATGCTAATGACAAGTGAAAGCATGCAGATTTTGAAGAGGGAGAATGGGTATTCTTGAAAGTACCTAAGTCTCATTATGCTTGTGTTAAAGGTGGACATAATAAGCTTACTCATTGCTAATACGGTCCATATCAAATTTTTAAAAAAGTTGGAGATTTTACCAAAGTTTTTCATGTTTCTTAGCTCGAAAGGTATATTGGCCCTGATATTGAATTCAAGTTCTTAAAGAGCTATCTCCCCTTGATGAGGATGGGTTAATCATCTATGAATCCGAGAGGATTGTTGGCAACTGAGAGAAGGTTCTAAGAAACCATATTATCATTGAGAATCTTATTAAATGGAAAGGTTTGCTTATGGAAGAATATTCTTAGCAGCATGTTTCATATTCAAAACAATTTTCATGGCTTCTCTAAGAGGATACTAGCTCGCTAATAAATAGTGAACAACTTGCTGTATACATTTTTTGCATTAAAAATAATTGGCCTATTGCTAATGTCAAAATTGTATCTTGAAGACATGGGTGGTTACCTACTAAAGTATACTTCATTTTTATACCTCATACACACTGATCTGACATGTCTGTCCAAGGTTCTGTCCAAAGTTATGGGCCATTTTCTGCAGCTACCCTATTTAGGGTAGAATTTCAAAAATTCACTATTTAACTCTTGATGATGCTTCTACAAGGCTACTTTAAGATTTGGATTTTCTCTATTCATTTCTACATTCATTTTCATTTTCCATCTTCAAGTTTTGAGAACAAAACTTTTGGGTAGGGATGAATTGTAATAATTTTGTTAAATACCCTTTAGTTGAGGAAAATTAGCTTAAATGGGGTTGGAGTATAAAACACAAGAGTGCACCATTGTAATCATCTTTTAGCCCATTTGTAAACTTCTCCATTTTCTTGGAGCTTCAGAGTTCTTGCCTTCTTCACCAACATTGAGGGTCAATACTCAATGCCCACCATAGTAAGGATGGATTTCTTACAATAGCCTCTCATCCATGATTTTCATTGCACGTTTGATTCAATATAGCTATGGCTTCATTGAGCTATAGACTTAATACATTTTCAGCTATGGCATGGCTATAAATAGTTGATTCGATTGTTATAGAGGAGATGATGGGTGGGATTAATCACTACCTTATACATGCTATGTTTGACAATCAACAACTTTTCTTGCTATGAAACATTTGTCTGTTGCTCCAAGAAGTAATTGTTATTCATGATTAATCTAGCAACATGGATGCCTTGCCTTGCTAAAAGAAATAGATCATGATTCTAATAACAATTAGTACTAGAAAATCCTGATGATACTCAATACTAGTGATGCCCAACCATGATGGTGATTAATGCTGCAACTTGCATCTTTTTGCATGTACTTATACCCACCTACTGATAACATGGATGTGGCTAGGGTGGTGATGATTTTTAGAGATGTTGATTTCTAGTTCTCTCAGTCCATGGCTGTGGGTAGGGTGATGATGATGATGATCAACATGGAGATGAAGAATTTTAGCAAGGTAGCCAAATGTTAATGATGGAGAGACAATAGCAATAGATGTAAAGCATGATCCTTGCTTCCAGTAATCCCCCCAAAACTCTAAAAAGTAGGTGCTCTTTTTAAAAATGATAATATAATCCTTTATGAAGGATTTAATTCCACTCAAGGCTCTGCCTTTGTATGCATGCAAGAGCTCTCCCTCTCCCTCTCCCTCTCTTCCTTTCCTCATGTGGTTGTTTGCATGCAAGAGTCTTTAATCTTGTTCTTTTCCTTCTCTTCCTTGGGAAGGCTCTTGTAGTGCCCAAAAGCACAATTATGTATTATATAATCAATCATATTTAACATATCTCCCTCTTCTCTTCCCAAGTAAGATAAATATGTACAGTTTCAAATCTATTTTTGATGTCTTAATAGATGTTCTACCAAGAAAAATCAAAATAGTTTTACTGCATTGTTTTAATCATTGCAATTACAAACCATGGTTCCATTACATTTCTACCTTGGTGCTATATGCTCTAAGAATATGAATTGTAACAAGTCTCTATTTCAAAAAGTGACATCAAGCACTTTGTTATGATCAACATGACATGCACACCTCTCGTATTCTGCTGTAAGGTATGTAAGCAACAACGTGGTTGACATGTCCTTGGTCTTTGTAATATACCTTAGATATGGATTATCATTATGCAAATAAATTGTCATTTCTTGGGCTCAATCCACTTTGGACATTGAGGAAAATTGTGATTCATCTCGCTTTTTGAAAAAGGAAAATTTTATGTGCATACTAATCTTGATGAAAAAATAGAACTAATGACATCAAGATAGTAGATAAATAGTTAGCCTTAAGTTAGTATTTAATATTTAAAAATTAGTTAGTTAAATAATTTATTCAAAAATACAAATGGAAAAAAAAAAGTCTAAGGTTTAAGGTGGGAACGGGTTAAGGGGAAGGGGTTGGCAAATAAAGGCTACCATTTTTAGATCCCCCCCCTTTCCGCAATTGCAATGGCACCGCTAGGGGGACCATTATGGTATCTTTCCCTTCCCCTTGGCCCATGTGAGCCATATGCCTCTCCCCCATGCAATCGAACACTAATATTTCCCCCCCTTCATAATGAATAGGATAATTATGTAGTTTAAATTAATCAAGAAAACTCTCTCTCCTCCACCAATTCACTATAAAAGGGAGACCTCCCCCTTTCTAAAAGGCATCAAGGAAGAAGATGAGAGGTTATTGGGAGAAGAAGAAAGAGGGACTTAAGGTGGAGAGAGAGAGAGAGAGAGAGAGAGAGAGAGAGAGAGAGAGAGAGAGAGAGAGAGAGAGAGAGAGAGAGAAGAAAAGGAGCACATGGTGATCACATGAAGTGGACTTATTCCTGACTAGTGTGTGATGATGAGACCTTTTCTTTACCTCTTCACTCCCTTTTGCAATGCCTCCATGCAAGGGAGTAAATGTAGCAGGTCCTTTGGATGCAACAAGTCCATCTTTGAGAAAAATGTATCATATACACATGCAAACGGCCCAAACACTGACTAGGTGCTCTTTTTACTTGTAATCAACCATCATATAGAAACAATAAAAAATAAATCAATAAATAAGTTAAAATAATTATATTATTAAAAATAATAATAAAGAAAAAATAGAGTATATAATTATCATAAATTATTTGTTTAAAAATATAATTTAGAATTTAAATCATAAAAAAAATATTTTTCTTGCATTTAAAAAATTAAGTAAGATAGTTAGAATAATATTTTTTAAAAATAGTAGGGTTATGTGACTATAAGAAAGATAGTTTCTTCTACATAAGAAATGCTAAAATAAACCAAGAAACATTGCAAAAAGCCATAGCCAAGGTAGCCATAGCTTATTCTAAGATTCCCATATGGTGGAAGGTCTAAAATAAGGAATTCTCAACTGAAAATGACAGCAAAAAAGATGTACACATGTTACATTCTCAATCTTTTCTACTCTTCCCTAAACCTATGCTTTATTATAAGCCTACCTAGCCTAAAGAAGCTTTGTTCTCAAAACTTGGAATATGGATGAAATTTACAATGAAATGTATAAAAGAGCATTAAAAGATGTATATCCATGTTGAAAATGAAGCCTATTTGAAGAAGGTCTCCCTTGAAGCAAGAATTGCAAAGAAGTGAATAAATGCTGATTGCTATAACTTTTGAGATAGGGCTATACGAAGAAAAAGTATCATAGCATGGGATATCCATGTCCAAATTCAGCAAATGAAATGTCATTAGGAAGTAGACACCATATAGAAGCTTTTTCATCCATAAAGATTGCATTTTGACTAAGTTAGGATAATTTATTTTGCAATTAAAATTTTATACAACAAGTTGCCCAATTCAAAAATTCACTATTCTTCATGTAAAAGCCAAGGAAAAGACTCAATATATTAGGATGGCTTCTAAGTAGACTCTTTCATAGGTAAACCCCATCATTTAATAAGGTATTTTAGCAGTGATCAATTCCTCAAAACTTTCTCTCTCTTTCCAATGAATTTCTCAATCTCATAGATAATGATACCAACTTCATTGATGGGGGGAAATTTTTCCAAAACTTGAATGGTTGGACCCACATATTTCTTTAATTGAGAAACATGGAAGATATCATGATTTAAATGTACATTGAATAAGGTTGCTCAATGTTATATGCAAGCTCTTTAACTCTTTTAAGGATTTGATTGGGCCTATTAAAGCCTATGAGGCAGCTTGTTATGGCCACCTTTTAAGGATGCCTACCTAGACTTAGGCACCTTTAAAAAGGCCTCACGTTTTTCAAATTCTAAAGGTCTTCTTTTTTCACTTATATAAGATTTCATGACTTCTTGAGCTTTGGAAATGTTGTCCTAACATTGACTCATCAAAGCTTCCATCTTCTCAAGTTCAGCCTTAGCTTGTGAATCTACATCATTATGGAAAAGGGTGAAAGTTTTGCACTTTGTAACCACAAATCGCTTTGAATGGTGACATGCTAATGCTCATATGATGAGGATTGTTATAACAAAATTTAGCCTAATGTAGCCATTGATCCTAAGAGGCTTGAGTATCATGAGAAAAGTGATGAATATAGACTTCAAACCACTTATTGTGGTGCTCCATTTGCCCATTCATTTGGGGGGTAAGATGCCATGCTAGGATTTGATTGGGTACCCGTAGAAGAGAATAAGCTCAAATAAAAGTCCCCTATAAACTTAATATCATGATCAGATACAATCTTTAGTGGCATCCCAAGGAGCTTGAAAACACCCCCCCCATAAATTAGTTGGCCCACTTATTTGGTAGTAAAATGGACCTAGTTGGGATGAAATGGGCTGATTTTGTCAACCAAACATATACATAAATCCATGCTTATGTCACTCCATTTCCATTGAGGAACGGTAAAGCAAACCACTGGGTAGAAGCATGATATCTTTATTTTGTTGCATTGAAAAATATTGCATGACATAATCTCTAAGATCCCACCAAATGTCCTAATAAAAGCTCTCATGGATAGTGTCAAATGCCTTGAATAGCCCATGATATTGTGTCAACAGTGCATAGTGTATTACTTGCAAGATTCAAATCAACCCATCCCTTGTACCATAGAAGCCCATTATGCCATGTAGGATTAGGATACTCTTCATCTCTTCCTTGCTGGAATTCTTTCATCATAGTGACTACTTTCTTATCAAGAAAATACTATTCTTGAATGGCATGGAGCCAATCTTTGTATATGAAAGAGATTGAAGAAAGTGAACATCTCCACATTCTTGACAAAGCATCTACCATAATGTCGCCTTTACCCACCATGTATGAAATTTTAAAATCATAGCCTTGAAGTGTAGACAACCACAATCTTTGCTTAGGAGATAAAGTAGTCTGTGAAAGGAAGTATTTGAGCATATGATGATTGCTCTTAATGTGAAAATGGTTGCCATAGGTGTAGTGATATAATTTTTAATAGCATAAAGAACTACAAGTACCTCTTGCTCATAGACATGAAGTTTGTGCTCCTGGTTATCACAATTTTCTATTATTTGTATTCAATTCAAATCGATGGAAAACCTTCCAATAGTTTTCAATCAAGCACAACTAATAATTATGTCAGTAGGCCCCATTTCCAAGGCAACAAGATTGGCTTAAACAGTACATGATGGTGATAACTTGATAGGAGTGCACAAGCATACTTCATGACTAGCTTCAAAAGCTCCATTGGTAACTTATACCCTAATGGGATATCCATATCTTTAGCTTCAGCCCATCCAAAGATTTTATATTCCCAAAACTATGTGTGCTATCTATATCCACAAGAATATAGGCAACTCTACCATTCACAAGTTCTTTAAATCGATGAGTATTTTCACCTCTACTACCCATCCGTGCATCATGAGAAATACTTTTTACATAGAAGAATCACTCGGGTTGAAAGGAAACCCATCCATCAGCCATAAACTCCTCATTTTTAACTTCTTTTTTTTCATGTGGTCCCTCTAAAGTAGTCATAGATGAGATTTGACACAATTCACTTTCATTTACTTCTTAATTTGATCCATATTCAATGATCATGCTAACATTGACATTCCTTGATTTGTATTTATTCTTATGATTAGGGGCTCACTTCTCTCCATGCTTGAAGCACAAAACTTTGATATAAACATCCTTCAATTTTTTCATTTCTTACACACTTTCCAAGTGCATTGTTGGCACTAAAGGTTTTCCACCAAAGTCTGCCACTTAAAATCAAAATTTTCTTGACCATTAGGCCTAGAAATCATGCCTTGTTTTACTCCATAAATGATAGGATAAGTTAGGACCTTTGCTATGGGGGTTTCAAAAACCTTTCTTCTTACCTAAAAGCCTCTCTTTGCTAGATGAAATTCTATCTTACCCTTGACGACTGATTTAAAGAATGTTTCCCCATAGTTTAGGTTGAAAGAAAGACATGTCTTTACGGTATTTTTGGTTGTATCTCTTAAGCAAGCTGAATTGCCTCATATATGGTCTTGGGTTGCCTATCATCAACCTTCAAAGAAAGATGAAGATCAAGTCCATAAATTTATTTATTTAACTTTGCCAAATCTATAATCCCTTCCACATACATTGATAAATTGAGAAACATTTTGGATTACTCTAATGAACATTTCTCTTTACTTGAGATTGTACCATCTCCTATGCAACTTCTTGTTTTTCATGGGAGAGCTGAAAGTATCAAGCATTGCCCTCTTGAATTCCTTCCAAGTGATAAATTCTTTCCCAATCTTTCTCGTGTGTCTCTATTAGGTGTAGGCATAGCTTTTAAGGTGAAGGGCTATATAATAGATATTTACCTCATCGCTATGGGGGTAGAGTATAAAATACATTTTTGAATTATTTATCCACTCCTCCCATTCCATTGGTGAAGAATTGTCTTCTTTAAAGTTTGGAATATTAATTTTCTCCTTGTACTCCCATAAGGTGGTGCATCTGTATTAGGGTTGTCCATAAGATTGTTGCTATAATAAAGTAATTTTTGTATCCCTTAGTTTAGGAAAAAATACCTTAATTGGGACTGGAGTATAAAAGGGAAAGGGTGTGCCATTGTAAGAATCTTTTAGCATATTTGTAAACATTCTCCATTTCTTGGAGCTTGAGGACTCTTACGAAGCCCAGCAACATTGAGGGTGAATACTCGATACTTACTATAGCAAGAGGTGAATTTCTTGTAGTAGCAGTCTATCATCCTTGATTCTCATTATACCTTTAACATCATTTAGCTATAGTTACATTGTGATGTAGATTTAATAAATTCTTATATATGGCATGGCTATGACCATTTGATTCAATGGTTATTTCTTGAATTTCTTATTATTTTAATTCAATCTAGGCTAAGTGTATTTAAATGGTATTAGAGCCTTGAATTTGATTATTGGCAATGTCATTTTCAAGCCTAGATCTGGTTACTAACACCATCTAGGATAACTAGAGTTTAAGATTTGGTTACAGGACTTGGTACACTTCAAACTATGACTAGTTGGGATTTCATGCAGTTAAGTCTTTGCTAATTTTGAAGCTCCTAGAGAAGATGTGAAGAAGAGATATTTTGGCAGCTTGTGGACAAGAAGAGGTGCATTTTGAAGGTTTCAAGTCTAATCGGAGTTAATAGAGTTTTAAAAAATCTTAAACTAGACTACTTTTTACTAACTAAGAGCTTTTCTCTTCTCTCTCAGCCTCTATCCCAAGCTTCCATAGCTCAAATCTTACTGAGATCTTTCATTCTTGTCAAGATCTTCATTTGCTGAGTACACCATCTCAATCTTCACTTCAATTGGAGACTTTGGGATAGCCTATTGATTAGAGATGAAGCAGTAGAGCCATGATTGAGAAGTAGCATATTTAGCATGATTTTCACTATAATTTTTTAATTGTCTTCTAGTCATCTTCTTGAATTGAGATCTCCTCTCTAATGTCTAATGATTGATCTCTGGCACTTCTTGAAGCTTCTTCCACAAGTAAATGGTATTCTTTAAGGAATACTTCAAGATTTAAGGTCATCCATATATTCTCTCTCCTTTTCTTGTTGAGTATTCAGGACAACAATGAATTTCTTGAATATTCAATGGGGGCTTTCATTTCTTTAAGCTCAAGGAAGCATTCTCTTGCCTAATCCTTCAAAGATTGAACCATTTCCTTCTCTTTAAGGTTTTTTCAAACCCTAGCCATGGAGTTCATAGATAGCAAGATGAATCTTGCGTAATCTTTGTAAAATTCTAGGGTTTTTACTCAAATACCTTTTAAATACCCTTATTTACCTTCATCAAGTAAAATTGAAGTAACATTGAAGCATTTGGAAAATATTTTAGGAGATTCTTATTGTCTAATTTGAAAAAAAATAGGAAAATCATGAAATTCTTTAAAATTTTGATTATTTTGTGACATTCTTAGAGATTATAATGAGTTTTACCTCCAAGCATCAAGTACAAGGTTTTTATATCAAGATTGATCCAATATTTGAGCAATAGACATTGATTCATAGCATTTCTTTCTTATTGAATACTTGGACAGCTCTGGATTTTTGAAATCACTTCGATTCTTGATCTAAGCAAGGAATTAAAGCATCTTTTGAAGGTTTGGATTGAACTTCATCAAGAATTGAAGCATATCTTGAAGCTTTAAATTAATATTTAGCTCTACTTGTTGAAGACATTAAATCAGATTTATGGATATATGGACATTCTTCAGTCACAATGTCATCAATTATGGATTAAGTTTAGTATTCTTGAAGACTTTGAGTGGAATCTTACTCAAAATGAAGGCTTATATGGAGTGTCCATCGACTATCTTAAAGGCATCTAATCTATTTGTGTAATCTACATCAACTTCAAGTATCAAACAAGGTATTATATACTCAATTTTAGTCTCTCCAATTCCAATTCTTAAAGCTTAGAAAATTTTTGAAGGAGGGGTTGAATTGGGTATGTCCTCTTTGTTTGATTAATGATTTCAGTCCACTTATGCTGAAAATTGAATGTCTATTCATTGTTGATTGAGTCTCTACCATGTATTGATGGATAATTCAGTCCTTTTGCTTGATTCCAACAATGATCTCTTTCATGCATGAAACACGTACAATGGTACATTCTAATATGAAAATTTTAGTGAAATCCTTGCTCATGTGATTGCCTAATCTCTAAATTTTTGATTTCTTGTGATTCTTTATATTGAAATACCTAAGAAATTGTAAAAGCTGAGTTTAGTAGATCAGTGAGTCACTGATTACTAGAGGTTAACATTTCTCAATCCTCTTCATTTCATTCAATTCTCAATTTCTACATCTTATTGAATACGCAAAGCTTTATTTCAACCATGCAAAGTATCCTTGTTTTCCAGAACATGAGCTCTACCATATATGCATACCAATCAAGGAAAAATGTTAAAGCCGGACGAGATAGTAAGACAAAAGAGAGGTGACCCTTCTTTGCTATTTAGGACTCCGTAGGGTGCACAACCTAGCCCAAAAGAAACTTTGCACATCTTTTGGATTTTCAAAGTCCATTTATATGCTATGTCCACTATCTTATCTCTCACCACAGGTGAAGGACTATACAAGACCACTCAGGATAGAGTGAATGAAGATTGATCATTGGAAAACATGGCACTAAAACAAGGTAGTGAATATAGAGAACTTGCAAGTTATTACAGGTTTACTAAGTTCTTACAAGTGGATACTTGATATTGAAAATGTATACATATTGTACTCCAGTGGACATAGGTGTATGATGTATCTCAGTGGGTGGTAAAAAGTGACAAACATGGCAATCATAGGGTCAAATAGGGGTATTGTCACAATTTGGATAGTCACAAAAAAGTGGCATTTAAAATTAGATATTTTTATTCTAACATAGAACTCTTGTACTCATTGCACGTAGAGGACAAAGCAAGCTTTGTTGCTAATCAAGAATTTTGGCAATCAAAGTTTTGGAGCAAAAGTTATTATATTTTTTCGATAGGACATGTTCACTAAAAACAACTCTTAGATAGCTAGGTAGGGTATAATGTCTTGGTCTACGATAACTCCTTACTTAATTGCAACTTGAAATTTCAAAAAACTACCTTACTCACATATACTAAGCTTCATTTTGAGCCCTTAAACTCAAGGATTGAAGGGATACAACTCTTCTTATAGCCCATTTATAAACAGATACTCTTCTACTACACCCATTCTAATGACCAGGAATAAGAAGAAAGAGAAAATTTTGGAAAGGATAATTGCTGAGTATCGAGTAGAGATAAACTCATCTATTAGAGCTACAAACCATGGACTTTAGATGATGATGATAGCAATATACATGACGAATCACAATGGCCAAGAGATCCAATTGATGAGGTACATATGTTTGAAGTGAATGGATCACATGATTCAAACAAAATTCAACAAATTTCTCATAGGATTGAATACATGAAAGAGGGTATCAATAAATTAAACCAAACAATTGATGTAAAATTTGGACAAATGGTCAATCACTTTGAGAAGTTTGGATAACATAATCAATCGTTGGATACTAAGTTTGATCTGATGATCTCCATTATAACAACTTGGGTAATAACTGGCAAAGCACTTCACCTTTCAATGATAATGGGATATCAATTTCATATGACAATGTGAAGTCAAGGGCAATCTATGAGTTTATATACTCAACCTATGAGTAAGATGGTCCATTAAGAGTTAAGGAAACATTTCAACCTCCCTCTAACTCTTAGAATTTGGAAAGACCAAACTTTCAGTATTCAAAGGATCATGGAAAACCTAAAATAGCTCAACAAGTTGAAAAACAAGAAGATATTCATGGGTGTGACTCTTTTTATAAGCAGTTTTATCCATAAAACTTGTAAATACCTAATGCAAGGAATAGACAAGGTCAACACTTTCATGAAGATTCAATAAGAGGAAATAAATTTTAGCATGATGACGATCTTAAGGAAATGATTTCACCTATTCAACCCCATCCTAGTCATCAGCCACATGGTATTAACCCACTTAGTCAATAATCTTATGGCAACAAGAAGAACGGATAACAATCCTTTAACAACAATAATGGATAGCCAATATTGGATAATTTCTCTCCAAGGTAGCAATCAAGTGGTTTATTGAACAACAACGGTAATCATTACTACTATGATAAAGAGTACAAAGAGAAAATTAGCATACATAGTTCAAAGGGGACAAAATTTCACCAACAGAGCTTGAAGAATGGATTAATAAATTGGAAACGTATTTCACTCTCTATCCATGCCACGATGAGGCAAAGATTTACTATGCAACTTTACATTTTAGAGGGATACACTCATACATGGTGGAGAAATCTGACAAAGATTGAACAAGTCTTTCATACATGGAAGGAATTTAAATCAGCCATGACACACACTTTCATATTCCGTATAGAAAAAAAAGATTAAAAATGATTTTTTATGACCCTAGACAACAAGGTTCTATAGTTAAGGAATATTTCAACCAATTTCTAAACCTTTCGATGTATGTTGAGGGCATTTCTGATTCAGCCAAGTTAAATAAGTACATTTTTGGATTAGATCCAAACCTTTCAACAAAAGTGGAGGCAGCAAAGCATGTGAATGTACATGAAACCATACAATATGTTGAACGCTACAACTATAACTATAGAAGAGAGGTGAACTCATTTCAGCCCAAGATAGGAGTTGCTTATTACTCAAATCAGCCATCTAGGTTTTGGCCAATAAAGAGAAGCTTATAGACATGAGAATAAACCTTCAAATAATTTCAACAACATTCTTACATACCCTACAACATATACTTCCAAGCAAGGGAACAAATTTAGGTATAACACTGATCTAATAGGGGACTTTAAGAGAGATAAAAGTGGAGTTAAACTGCACCAAATACCATCAGCAATAAGCCTTTCTCTAATGAAAAGCTAAAAGGACTATGCTTCAAATGTGGAGAAAAATTATCACTTGATCATAGACAAAAGTGTAAAGTTTAATATGGTGATTATAGAAGATTCAGGTGAAGCCCATGAAGAAGATCAAATGCAAGATGAGGCAACTCTTACTTGTGATTGCACGACCATGATGATCAATTGGTACAAGAGGATCTAGAGCTACTCAACAAGTTTCCATTTGATCCAAGTGGTCTTTTATCCAAGTGGATTGTAGTTAGATAGTTCTTTAGTTCTAGCATGCTCCCCAATGCTATTTTCTATATCCCAAGATGCTTGGATGGGTTGTAAAGAAGACAATACACTTCAGCTCAAAGACATGATTAATTCTATGGTTTCTTATATTCTTATTGATACAAATAGCACACATAGCTTTGTCAATGCCAAATTATTACCTCAAGAAATAGGCTCTGCATTGAAGGTACAAGTAGCAAATAGAGCTCAAGAGTTGAGCAAGGAGATATACTTATAGGGGTCCCATTGAGATATCATAGACTTGCACCATTATGACATATCTAATTGTCCTAGGCATAGGTCATGTAGACATCATTATTGGTTGTGATTGGCCTAAGAATATTAGAAATTTTTACTTGGATCTTAATCGCATGTCTATAGCTTTACTTGGAAAGGGAAGAAAATAACACTTAATGGCATAGAGAGAAAACAAGTGGAAGTAATCAGCAATCAAAAAGAAGATGAAAAGAGAGATCAATGCAATGTCTTGTATTTTAAAGCATTTCCTCTCAAAGGTAGTTGAAAACTTGCAATATTCAGCACATAAGGAGTGTGACCCATGTCTTTGTAAAAATTTGGAAGAGTTTAAAAGACTTATTTCAGCCTCCTACATCATTACCATCTAAAATAGAAGTTGGCCATCATATTGATTTGATACTTGACACTAAATCTATCAATAAACTCCCTTACAAGTTGTCAAATTATGAGAGAGAAGTGGATAAATGGGTTAAAGTCTTACTGAAAATGGAATTTATTCAACCTAGTACATTACCTTTTGTTTCTCTTGTACTACTTGTCAATAATAAAGATGGATCCTATAGGATGTGCATTGATTATTCGGACCTCAACAAGAGCACGATTAAGAACAGGTACCCAATCCCTTACATTGTTGATTTGTTGGATGAACTCAATGAATCAAAGGTGTTTACCAAGATTGAGTTGAGATCAAGCTATCACCAAATCAGGATGAAAGAGGGTGATGAGGACAAGATAGCTTTTAGAACTTTTGCTATTTGGGATTTGCAATGTACTTTTGTTACTTTCCAAGCTCTTATGAATAAGGTTCTACAACCATTCTTGTATAGATTTGTCTTGGTATTCTTTGATGATATCCTCATATACAGCAGGAATAGAGAGAATCATTTGCAGCCTGCCCATGTAGTCCTTCTTACATTAAGACAACACAAACTTTTTGCAAAGGAAAGAAAATATACTATACTTTTATGGCCTGGCCAATGAGGTAGAATATTTGGATCACATTGTGGGTGAGAAAGAGATCATGGTGGATCCAAAGAAGATACAATGAATTAAAGATTGGCCTATACCACAAAATTCTATATTGAGAGGGTTTCTAGGACTATCCTCTTTCTCTTGGAGATTCATCAAGAATTATGCCCATATAGTACCTCCTCTTCTCACTGATAGATTGAAGAAAGATGATTTCTTTTGGGATTTATAATCACAAAGAGCTTTGATGTGCTGAAAAGTCTTTATTTTTGCATCTATTTTAATATGCCCATACTTTTCTAAAGAATTCACCATCTATGTTGATGCTAGTGGCTTTGGTATTAGGGCTATTCTTTGCCAAGAACATAATGTTATTGCCTACGAGAATAGAAACTTGGATGACAAAAAAAGAGGACTCCATGTCTATAAGCAAGAAATGTTAGCCATATTTCATGCCATTAAGAAGTGGCATCACTACATTCATGGTAACCATTTCAAAGCAAAAGTGATCACAGAGTATTAAAGATTTCCTTCCACAGCCTACCCTATCTCCTAAGCAAAGAAGATGGCTAGCTACATTACATGGATATAACTTTGAAATCTCTTATATGGTAGGCAAGGATAATGTAGTGGTAGAAGCATTATCTAAGATGTGGACATGTTCCATCCAACTCTCTAGTACAATGATTGGATCCAAGACATACATGAAAAGTATTTGTTAGATAAGCAAACAACCAACATCATGAAGAAATTACAACAAGGTAGTAAATTTAAATTTCCCATCTTCAAGTGCCAAAATGGACTTCTTTGGTTCAAAGGCAAAGTATATTTGACTCCTTAGCCATCTTTTAAGCAAAGAATCTTACAAGAGATACATTCTTCTCGGTTGGCAAAGTATATTTAACTCCTTAGTCATCTTTTCAGCCTTACAAGAGATGCATTCTTTTTGTTTGGCAGGACATATTGGTTTGTTTAAAATCTTTGATAAGATCCATAAATGCTTTTATTCGAAAGGAATTTGAAAATATGTCAAATAATTTGTGATACAGTGCCCACCATGTCAACAAAATAAAGATTTCAAATTATTGCCTAGTGATCTACTTCAACCATTTCCCATTCCACATAGTAAATGGATGGATATCAACATGGACTTTATTACAGGACTACCCATCACGAAGCAAGGTTGGAATAGTATTTTTGTTGTGGTTGATTTTCTTATCAAATCACCACACTTTATACCCACCAAAGTCTAATTTTCAACCAAACAAGTGGAAAATTAGTTAATGGCAGAAAATATTAAACTTCATGGTTCATTTATGAAGATTGTTTCTGATAGTGATACAAAATTCATGGGGAGTTTTTGGAAAAGCCTTTATATTTCCAAGGGAATAGAATTGACTCCAAGTACAACTTACCACCCACAAACATATGGTCAAACTAAAAGAGTTAACAAGTGGATGGAAATCTATTTATGACACTTTTGCCATAACACAAAAAATGCATGGGATCATTGGATTTATCTTGCGGAGTTTTGCTATAATAACACATACCACGAGTATAAGCATGTCACCCTTTGAGGTTTTATATGGATAAGGTCAATTATATTCAGCATTGTTTCATGATGAAGTACACCCCCTTCCTAAAGAAGAGCTAGAAACGATGGAGGCCTTAATGAAGCGATGTAAGAATAAATATTCAAAAAGCCTAAGAGATTATGAAATCTTATGCTGATGATAAGCGGAGTCATGTGGACTTTGAAGAGGGAGAATGCGTCTTCTTGAGAGTACCTAAGTCTAGTTATGCTTCTCTGAAATGTGAGCATAACAAGCTTGCTCATCGCTATTATGGTCCATATCTAATTTTAAGAAAAGTTAGAGATCATTTTGTTCGGGAACGTCCTTTTTCTGTTGTTATACAGTAGTAAAAACTTTTTGAACGACTTGTTAAAACAGATCTAGCTAAAGAAGAAGCTTTCAATGCTTCTTCGATTGATTTACCTTTCCAAACCTGGTTATGAATCTTTTTTTAAAAAATTTTGAAGTACGTTTCTTTGGAACTGCCATAACTAATACATTTTTTAAAAATTGTTTAAACAAGTTGATTGACACAACTGTATTGATACGTTTCAATAGAATAAATATAATGAAAAAAACTTGTTTTGGGCATAATTGACAAGAGAAGCATCCTAATATTTTTTGAGTCGCATGAAAAAAAAAGCCTAATAAAGAGAAATCTTTTTACCCAGCATTTTTTTCTCACAGAAAGTAGTTTAAACTCTCATTAAATTTTTTCCATTCAAACAGATAGATTCGACAATGAATTGAACGAATTCCTATCTATGTCCTGATTTTCTTCCCCAACCAGTCTTTTTATGCTGTATTTCTCCTATCAAATTCTTCTTGTCAAAACAATTGTGCAGAATCCTTATTTTAACCATAGCATTATTGAGCCATGGATGTCCTGCTATTAGTTCAGACCCAAAACAAATTAGTGAAACTCGTTAGACTGAAATCTTTCTTTCAAAACTTGATACTTTGCACCCAATTGATGCAAATCGATAAGTGTCATAAAATCTACCTGGTTCTACTAGGAGCTGCTTTCCCCCGACATCAATTATTGCATAATTATTCATTGCGATTTTTCAGAAATCTCTTGTAAAACTAATTGGTTTGAAGACAAGGACTTCGATTCCAACTAGTATCTCCAAGTGTTCGGATTTCTATCAAGTTTCGCGAAGAGAATGATAAAAAACAAATGGATATTTTCTTTTATTGAAATGTTGCTTACAGTTCCATCCACTTTTTACACCTTGTATCTCCTAAAAAATATTTAACAATTACTGGTACTAACTTTTTTAAATCAAGCTTTATATGTCCATGGAATTATCATATGAATCCTCTTGGATTATACCTTTGTGTCCCTTAGTTACTTCTGGCGTGATTGGATCCGGATCCTTCTTCTTTGCGAGAGCCACTCGAAGCCTTCGTTGTCTTTGTGTTACGATCAGTGTTCTCTCATTAGCCATATCTCTATTTGTCTCTATCATTTTATTTTGGCAATAGGTAATTACTCATTCTAGGCATGAGTATTTATGGTTATGGCTATCTAATAATTCCATTTCTTTAGGGGTAGGTTTGCTAGTTGATTCACTTAGTCTTATAATGTCGATACTAGTTACTACCATTGGCACTTCCGTCATGATCTACAGCAGTAGTTACATGTGTCACGACCGTGGATACATAAGATTCTTCGCCTATTTAAACCTTTTCACAGCTTCTATGTTAGGATTAGTTTTTAGTCCCAATTTGATACAGATTTATGTTTTTTGGGAATTAGTTGGTATGTGTTCCTATTTATTGGTTGAGAGGATTGTTGGCAAGTGGGAGAAGGTTCTAAGGAACCATATTATCATGTAATATCTTATTAAATAGAAGGGATTGCCTATGGAAGAATCTTCTTAGCATCATGCTTTATATTTAGAACAATTTTCATGGCTTCTTCAAGAAGATACTAGCTCACTGAATAGTGGATAGCTGCTTAATGTATAAAAGTTTTGCATTCAAAATAATTGGCCTACTGACATCACAATTGGATTTTGAAGGTATGAATGGCTACTCCAATATTTGACATTTTCTATTCATTTCTACCATTCATTTACATTCTTGGTCTTCAAGTTTTGAGAACAAAACTTTTGGGTAGGAATGGATTGTAATAACATAATTTTTGTAACCTTTAGTTTAGGGAAAAATACATTGATTGGGACTAGAGTATAAAAGAGAAAGGGTGTGCCATCGTAAGGATCTTTTAGCACATTTGTAAACATTCTCCATTTCTTGGAGCTTGAGGGTTCTTACCTTTCTCACCAACATTGATGGTGAATACTCAATGCCACCATAGCAAGAGATGAATTTCTTGCAACAACCTCTCATCCTTGATTCTCACTATGCCTTTGATATCATTTAGCTATGGCTATATTGTGCCATAAATTTAATATATTTTCATCTATGGCATGGCTATGGCCATTTGATTCAATGGTTATTTCTTGAATATCTTGCTATTTTAATTCAATTTAGGCTAAGTTTATTTCAATTACCTCCATGAATATTTATTTCATGAATTTTGTATATAGGAGGGCTGCCCATTTCAGTACTACTAAAATCATTAGGAGGATATTAACCAATTCCATGATTAGAGGCTTGGTCATTTTGTCTATACGAGGACTGACCATTTTAGTTGCTACCAAAACTATAAGGAGGAGTTTGGCCAATTCCATGATTACAGAGTGGTTGGTGCTCTCTGGGTGCTTGATTATGGAATGGTCTTCTTTCATCATGTCATTCTTTAAGATTTACTTCCACTCTCCTTGGTAAAGTAGCGGACTGAGGGTAGAAGGACTTGTAGAATGGATCAGATCCATGATATTCATCTTCAAATCTAGTGTCCTTTTCTTGTCTAGAATCATTTCTTTGGATGAACTATGGGGGCTTTCCCTAGTCTTTGGCTAAAAAGTGTCCCCATTTTAGATGGTTCTTCCTTTTATAAAATAGTCGCATTAAGTTGTGGAGTTGGAAATGGATCATGTGGGGGTGGGATAGGATCATCAATAGGTTGAGGTTCATGCATCTTACTGCCCAAACCTTTGACAACAACTATCAACTCATCAAACCTATTGCCCATCTTTGCTATGGATATGTTAGCTAGATATATGCTCCTAGGAATTTTCACATTCATATGGTTTGACTCCTTGTTTATATAACTATTAGTAGTGATTTAACCCTTGCGATGCATGTACTTCTTCATTTTCATATGGGATGTGTTGTGCATGAAGCACACTTGTACTTTCATCCTCTTAGTGTTGATTTAGAGTTTCATTTGAGCTATTTGACTTTAAATGATATGCTCTCATATCCTTGTTTATAGTTTTCATGATTTTATCCTTTCTTTTATTTTTGGACATGTTTTATTTATTGATTGTTGTCCATAGTGACCAACAATCAATAAATTGTTAATGTCTTTTGATGTTGATGTCTTATTGACGAGATTTCTAGCCCTAAATCTCATGATAAAGTCCTCTATCCACATGTAATCTCTATTTTATGTTAGAACCAATGTTACCTATTCTAGAACCAACTTTCTTGATTTGTCTAAAACCCTGTTTTAGCCCTGTTTTCACCTATAGACCCTCTTGTGACCTAGAACTACCCTATAATGGCTTGTAATACACGTGGGAAAAGGCTTTAACACTTGTTAAACCTACTCTCATCAATGGCTTATAGTACTTGCAAGGAAGGTTTTGACATATGTATGACTTGCTTTTGGCCCTATTTTCAATGATGGATCCTTGTAAATGAGTGTATGCTATTGAATAACCAATAAATCTCTAAATTAGCCCTATATCAATGAAATATAATCCCTAAACCTACAAATTTTATGGGATTTGGATAATCAAGGGTTTGCAAAGTTCCTCTTGAGCTGAGATGGTGCACCTCTTCAAGGTCATAGTCGATTAGGAAGGGTTATATCTCTTTTGTCCTATCGACTTGCCTAGTATCCACTTTTCTTGTGAGAATATACATGGCAAGATCATGCTAATGCTAAGAAAATAGTGATAACATGCACAATTGAAAGGAATATTTCCATACTTCCAATGATATGCAAATATTGACTTGTACAAGAGCTGAAAAGATATGAAAATGGGTAGGGATTACCTCTCAACATCAACTCACTACTTTACATTATTTATACTTATCCTTATTTATACAAATTCAATCAAGGTACCCAAAGTAGCACTCAATCCAAACAAGGTTAGTGTTCGGAATTTCAATGAGGTAAATGGATTATATCGAACCTGATTGAAAGCTAAAGATTAGTAGGGCATGGCTAGACAAACATCCATTTCAAAATTTTTGAGTTGTAGAGAGTCTAAAATGTAATACAATGAGACATTCTATGACCCCCTATTACAATTAACCTCTATTTAGTAGGATGATAAGCTCAACAATAGGATTGAAAGAGACATAAGAAACAAATATTGTAGAAGTACCTCTTACAATAAATGGACTAAAGGTTGATGGAGAGTTAGTTACTAATCCTTCAATCCCTTCTTGAATGAGTCCATAGTTGCTGTCAAATACTCCTCTTCAAGCTGGAATATGCATTAGAATGCTTTGCTCCAACATATAGTACTCCATGTAGCCATTATGAAGCATTGATTGCCAAAAGAGATTGAAAGCAACTTAATTTTCTTTAATCCTTGCAGTAGCAAAGCTCTAGGTAGATAAGAAGCTTCAATGTTAGTAAAATGCCCATGAATTTGAATGGTTAAAGCCTTGCTTTACTGTTTAGGGTGTTCATGAGGAGAATAATACTCCCATTCTCAAAAGATTGCCTTGTTCAATAATGGTCGCCAAGGTTGTAGATCAACTCCCTAAAGTACTATGAAGTAAAAGGCCCTTAAATAGATAATTTTTTTTGACAATTTGACTTGTAAACCATGGTTGCCATGTTATTCTAGCAATGACAACAATGGCAATGCTTCTCCTTACTTCAAGGATGGAAATATGCTCCAATACTTGATGCTAGAACTTGCCTTGACCTTGGGAAAGAGTGGAACCCATGTAATACTAAGCTTTGAGTAGAAATTTGAAAGAATACATTGCTACCCTACTTTGAACTATTTCAAGAGAGCTTGAATAGGGTGGAAGAAGGGAAATGGAACTTGTTATGGTTCTTGACAATGATTAGAGGCCATGCTCAAGAGTAGAGAATAAAACATGGAGATTATTGATGTAGGTAAGACATTTTAAGCTGGTGCCTGATACATCCAGCTTCAATGCTGAAGCTTCATGCCTCCAAGATGGCATATAGCCTCTAATGCTTAGTGTAGAAGCCTACCATGGCCATGGACCAAACAAAGAAACGGATCAATGCAATGAACAATCAGCTTTATTAGTCACACTACCTTAGATCAAGCTTGTAAAATAGTGCATATTCCAGTGAATGGATTCTACATACTTGGTATTTTCCTCAATAAAAATGGTTATTGGGAGGCTTGAAATATGTCTAGGATTAAGGGATTAAGAAGCCTTTTGAGCATTAGAAGCATGGGGGAGAGATGAGAGCTGAAATCCTTCATGGAAGCTTGAACAAGAGCTCGGGAAAGAGAGAGAAAACACTAATGTGTAAACTAGAATAGGTTTTAGACGTCCTTTTTCCCTTTTGCCCCCCTCTTTTGTCCACATACCTCTAAAATGGTAGAAAAACAAATATTATTTCAAGATCTCTTCCAAGAAGCTGACTAGTCATGATTTTGAACAACCAAGTCTTGTGACCAAGCCTTCAACTCCAATTAATTAAAATTAAGGCCTATGTGTATGCAAAAGGAGGGAAGACTAATCATATGGCCATAAAGAAGGTTTGAATGCCCAAGGGGAATGGGAAAACCCTAACCCTAAAAATCATATATAAAAGAGAATAAAACAAGCCATTCATGTACATGCTAATTTTGCTTCCTGTCCCTCTTGGTGCTCTATTATCCAAGTGTGTGAGAGTGAAAGAGAGGCAGAGAGGGGAGAGCATGTGTGGAGAAAGGGATTTGTGGATAATGAAGCTTTATCTATTATCTTCTTTCCTCTTCATCTCCATCTCTTTGTGGTGAGTTCAGAGCTTGAGCTAAAGTATGTGCTATTGAGTCTGCGAGGGAGTGAGGGATGTGCAATGCAAAGGTCATCTCCATCTCTTCAGCTTCTCTTGTTCATGGTATCGACTCCCCTCTATTGCATGGATCAAAATGCTTTTCTAAGTGCTCCTAGGCAAGTTTGTTTGGCATTTCACACATATATCAATACTATTTTGCTAGAAAAATTTTTCAACTACCAATTATTTTACTCATTTTCATGATCACATCACTAGTACTTCATAACTATATTGGTGATTTTGTCAGAGACAGAACCAGGGAGAGAGAAAGAGGAGAGAGAAAGATTACAGAGGAGAGAGAAAGATTGCAAGGAGAGAGAGAATAAGAGTGACGAGGAGAGAGAAAGACTAGAATTGGAGAGAGAAAGACAGGAAAGATGAAGAAGCCATGGAAGCTTAGAGCAAGAAGGGAGAGAAAGATTGTAAAATGTATTGATTTGCCAAAAGATGTGAAAAATTACAACTTATCTCCTTATATACCAATGTCAGTGTGACATGGCATATTATCAACATTTTAACTATTCCCAACTTCTTGCAATCCATCCCTTCCCAAAAAGGTTTTTGTCCTAAAAAACAAACCTAGAAACAAGCTAAAGAGAAGATGGATAGAACAGAGTACTACTCTGTACATCATTACAAGGGATAAAGGAAAAGATTACCTAATACTCAATAGTAGTACTAATCTATACAGGAGGTCAAAATCAGCCTGTAGCCTCCCGGATCAAAAGGAAAAGTTGTATCTTTGCCATGCATAGGATCAACTTTCATAAGATCGAAATCAAATACTGCTGGAAACATGATCATCATGATAGTACTCACTAACAAAGTCTCCATTGCATGATGGTCTTCCAAGTCCACACGCTGTCCATAATCTGCCTTCTTGAACTGAACTTCTTGTTGTTGAACTTCTTGTTATGGACTCCTACCAGAATGGTCTTCAACAAGATGTTCTTCATCATTTACATCATAATATTCAAATAGCAAGATTATTTTGGCAGACTTTGCCCTACATGTGGCTTGGTGATTACAAGATAGTGGCTTAGCACAACGATAGCATAAGCCCACTGCATGCAGTTCCCGTATTGTATCACTAGTAAGGTGTCTAACACGTTTAGCTTTAGATAGCAATTTACACACCTGTTCATCACCATTGGTCAGCTCTATGATAGTTTTGACATGCTACTCATAGTCATATTGCTGCTCATGCATAACAGATAGCTGTCCATGCTCAACAAGTACAATAGATGACTGTCCATGCTCATCATGTACAACAGATGACTGTCCATGCTCATCATGTACAACATATAGCTGTCCATGCTCATCATGTACAACAGATGGCTGTCCATACTCATAACCATATTGCTCATGCTGTCCATACTACATATGGTGATAATAGCCCTGTTGCACATCAAAGGGACAGTTAGGTTGAGCATATGTAGTTGCTTCCACTAATGTTTGCTGCTCACGTTCATAAGCATGTTGCCTTTGATCATTAGTCCCACAACATTGGTCATAATCACTTGCTTGCTGTTGATCAAGGCTAGAAGTGTACTGATAAGCATAACCATTTCTGTCACATCCATAACTATTTTGCTAAAGAGATGGATGCTCATAAGCATAAGCATATTGACCATAATAACCATTCTGCTGCCAAGGTTCAATGGGATGATACTCATCAACATATACATGTTGTCCATAGGCATAAGCATTTGATTCAGGTGTACCATCAGCATATTGATGCTGGCCATGAGCATAACCATTTTTTGGAATGCCTCTTCTTCCAACGATCCCATCTCCATGACCATTTTGGTTGGATGGCTGAAGTGGGACTGAAGGGTCACTGTTTGAACAAGCCTTCTCATTAACTTCTTTTGATGCCATTTGCAACTGCATAAATTTAGCAATTTGTGCCATGAGTTGCTCATTGGATTCTACCAACTTATCAATAGAAGCCTTGGCCTGATCAGTAGATTGAACCATGTGATCCATTCTTGACAAGATGGCCTCATGTCGTTCCCTATGTCTCAGCTCATGGGCACACAAAGTATCAGTGAGTATACTGATTTGCATCCCCAAAGCCTATATATCCTCAGATGGTGGTTGGTTCATGGATGTTTTCCACAAGAGAGCTAAAACATGTTGATCAGAATTCTACAAGTTCTACAGGTTCAGCGATCTGAAGGTTGAAGAAATTATGTCAGAACTACAAAAGATCTCAGCAGAGATTGAAAGCACAAAGGGGGTGCTCCTCTCTGTCACTAATTTGAAGCAAGCAACAATAAAAGAAAGGCAAGAGGCCAATAATGCTCTGGATGTTGTCTCCAAGAAAATTCAAGAACTTACTGAAGAACAAGAAGACCAAACCCAGTCAAAAGGTTTTCAAGATCTGCCACCAAGGCATGCATACTAAAACATCAAGAGAGATTCCAACGTATAAGACGAAGTAAACAGGACTTCTGAACATCAATTTTACAGGAGAATCTGTAGACATTTAGAATACTGAATCAGGAGAATCTATAGATATTTCAGAATACTGAATGCGGCAAACTTCACGCCCTACTGTGGGAAGATCTTTCACAAACAGTTACAGCGGTACAAATGGTATGAAACTCAATGCTACAGATGGAGCATCAATGTGGAGCTTTATTCTATAGGTTATAGCAGGCACTCGAGTGTTGGTGAAAGCCCAAGCTTGGATGCCAAGAAGCAGGTTGATGATGTTCCAAAATCAGACCAGCCAGCGGTAAGATCATGTATCATCTCTACCGAAGGTAATGGCAACAACCTCTCATTCCCAAGATGATCATAGTTTGTATAGTGTTGATTCTTTACAAGGATCATCTGTTTTCATACTTTTTCCACCGACTCCTGTCCAGACTCCATTGCCTGAGCCAGTGGTGTTTAACAACTTTTTACCACCTGGTCTTGGAAGTTATTTCCCTCAACAAGATGGGGCTGGTGACTTGTAGAAGAATTGTAGACTGGTACCAACCATTCCACAGGTTGATGGGAACGATGACAATTATGATGTTGGTGTTGCGGAGGAAGATTATAATGATCCTGGTGAAGAAGAAGCACAAGTCGGAAATGATACAAATCTGAATGCTTCCAAAGTTGAGGAGGCTGAATTTGATGGGTCAGAGCCTCCGTTGAATGAAGATGATTTCAGCAATACAGTTCTGTGGTCCCTTCAGTTCAGTCCGACGAAAACTCAACAATAAATGGGTTGCGGTGAAAAGGTTTCCCAGGTATGCCTGGCCTGATGCAAGACAATTTGCAGATGAAGCTCTCAGTGTCAAGAAAGTTCGTTCAGATAGACTTGTTAATTTGATAGGATGCTGCTGCCAAGGTAATGAGCGCTATCTGGTGGCTGAGTATATGCCAAATGAAACACTTGCTCAGTATCTTTTCCACTGGGAACAGCGACCTATGGAGTGGGCAATGCGGCTACAGGTTGCCTTATATATTGCTCAAGCACTGAAACATTGCAGTAACAATAACCATCCTCTATATCATGACTTGAATGCATACCATGTCCATTTTGATCAACAAAGGGATTCACTTCTTGCTACCAATATGAAATCTAGGAACTTACTGACTGAAGCTTTACAGAAGCTACTGAGACAGAATCCATATATGTTGAAGAAGTCACATTGTCTAGAGGTATTTCATCAGCTTCAATACTAGAGCCATCATCTTGTTTCTCCACATCATGTGGAATCTCAACATAGTGCTGTCCTGTATACACAGTAGCACTACTAAACTAGTTTACCAAGGTTGCTGCATGTGAAGAAGGCTGTGATGATAATCTTGAAGACTCAGGTTTACAGAGAGATAGCACTCACTATGTATGCTTCATTGTCAATACATTGAGGCTGTGAAAATCTATTTTGCATTCCAAACGTTGATTCAATCACTTTAGAAATCCTGTGAGAGGTGGTGTTTTGTGACTGTGGCAACTTGCCAAGCAGAATTAGCCAATTGACTGTTCAATTCTCAATTCTGGCAGCATGCACGCTCGCCGACTATAATATCCAGAAAGAGAGCACGCTCCATCTCGTCTTGAGACTTCGTGGTGGCATGCAGATCTTTGTCAAAACCCTCACGGACAAGACCATTGCCTTGGAAGTGGAGAGCTCCGACACCATTGACAACGTTAAGGCCAAGATCCAAGATAAGGAAGGCATCCTTCCTGACCAGCAGAGGCTTATCTTTGCAGGCAAGCAACTTCAGCCGAAACCCGCCAAGAAGCCCAAAGCCCCGAAGGTGTTGATCGGGTTCATGGCTACTTGGTCACCGTCTTCTTCAGCTCAGAGAATCTCCTGCCAATAAGCCATTTCTCATCAAAAACGGTGTTGATCGGGTTCATGGCCACTTGGTCACCGTCTTCTTCAGCTCCTTAGACAGCCTGTACGAGGCCTTCACCTATAGTGCAAGAGCTCATGAGGAGGAGAAGGGAAATGGAAAAGAGCAGAAGGACAGAAGAAATATTGGATGTCTTTGGGAGTGAGCCCTATACTACTACAGATCCTCGTGTTGCTGCTACAGAACGTGCTGTCAGACGAATCCAGGCTGAGCAGCTAGATGGAACATGCCTTCCAAATGATGTATTGGATGCAGAAAAAGAATAACTCCGCCAGCTTCTTGCACCAGAAATGCAAGGAGTGATAGGTCAACTGGTAAAGGGAGGAGGAGGAGGGCTGCTCTGGTGAGCAGAGGAGATCAGGAGGAGATACTAGTTGCCCCTAGGCCTGTCAGCAGAACACAGTTGAGACGATCAGCAAGGATTGTGGCTGGAGATAATTTTGAGGATTGCCACACCTCGTATGATGAGGCTTATGATGACGATGATACCACTTGTCATACATTCTGATGTCCCCTCCTGGCTCTCGTTGCCTGCGACTGTCACAGAAGAAGACACCAATGCATCCTCCGATGATGATAATGATGACTACGACTGTGCAAAAGGCAAAGAAGTGGAAGCTTTAGAGGACTCTCATGCACTCAGCCTCCAAAGCTAGAAGGCTTTCCTTTATGAGGCGAGCTTCTATGAAGGCAGATACTAACCACTCTAAGAAGTAGGAGATTCTCAAGGAGGAGAAATCTATCAGGCAGCAATGGTACGAGAAGCAGCACAAAGGGGGAATACATTGGAAGATTAAGGCCCGTGGTCAGCATAAAGAAGAGGCAGGGGAGGGCTTGCCATAGCCATAACGTGAGGAGACTAAGCAGAAGTAAGGCAATAGAGAATCGTGTGATGGAGGTAGCGGCACTGAGGGAGAGAGCCGAAGAAGAAGAAGAAGCCACGGAAGGAGATGTCGAAGAAGTGGAAGCTTTAGAGGTTCTCATACATTTACTACTAGAGAAAGAGGATATGACTCATGCTTTGAAGGTCCTTGAGAAGCTCGAGCTCTTGGAACCTAAAGAAATGGAGGAAGACTCGAGCTCTTGGAACCTAAAGAAATGGAGGAAGATGAGACAGGACAGCGATTTTGCTCTCTTCACCAAAATACCTCTAGCCATAGTTGTGTAAACTCCCAAGAAAGCTGCCATTAATGCTTCTACATGCAGTCCTTGTGGTCCAAAGATATTGTGTAAACTCCCAAGAAAGCTGCCATTAATGCTTCTGCATGCAGTCCTTGTGGTCCAGAGATGTTGTGTAAACTCCCAAGAAAGCTACCATTAATGCTTCTGCATGCAATCCTTGTGGTCCAGAGATGCTTTGGAAACTCCACTACTGCTCCCGTACTTGTGTACCTGTGACTTAAAATTCCATGTAACTAGAAAGTTGTAACTAGGTGAAAATGAGGGGCTAACTGGGACCAAGAACCAAGGCTCTGATACCACTTGTTAGGAGAGAACCAGGGAGAGAGAAAGATTGCAAAGGAGAGAGAAAGACTGCAGAGGAGAGAGAAAGACTGCAGGGAGAGAGAGAATAAGAGTGATGAGGAGAGAGAAAGACTAGAATTGGAGAGAGAAAGACAGGAAAGATGAAGAAGCCATGGAAGCTTAGAGCAAGAAGGGAGAGAAAGATTGTAAAATGTATTGATTTGCCAAAAGATATGAAAAATTACAACTTATCTCCTTATATACAAATGTCAGTGTGACATGGCATATTATCAACATTTTAACTATTCCCAACTTTTTACAGATTTCTCCAATATTCTACCTACTAAGTTCTCTTTGAGTGAAACTAGTTTAGGCCCAATTATATTTTTTCCAAGGCATGATGTCCATCAATAATTATCCTAAATTAATAAGTAATAAGTTATAGGTTATATATATATATATATATATATAATATACAAGTGATTGATGCATCAATCTCTTAAAAATAATAATGGGCATCTCTTTTCAAAGTTATGGAGCCTTTTGCACTTGCAATTAAGATCTTACTTTTCTTCTTTCTCTCACGGCCCTTTGTTTTACCCTTACTTAGCAAGTTGGGTTTCTTTTTTCCTTTGTCTCATCTTAGATAGATGGTTGTCTTTTTCCATTTTTTTCCTTTATCCTCCTCACACAAGGATGATTGCTGCACATTGCCATGATTGGTATGATTAACTTGCAGAGACCCTTTGGGGATACAAAATCTCTCATAAAGCCATAATAAGACAAATACCCTTTCAATTGGTTTATAGCACAGAAGCTATCTTTTTTATCAAGCTCGAATAACTATTCCAAAGGTACCCAAGTCATGTTAGATCCCTCGATGGAGTATGTGCAAGTGGCGATAGTGCCCTCATAGTCTTCTAGGATTGGAGGGTGGGATTTAGCGGTGATAGTGCACGTTCAAGCTTAAGGATATTTGACAAAAACCTCAAAGATCTCATCACCCTTGCTTGTAAAGTGAGCCTCATGGATCTACTCACATAAAAGTATATATATGATGATGCATTGTAAGATATAGGAGAGATTCCTTTCTATCTTCATGCTCATCTTCTCCTTCTACTTGATGTTGTCCTTCTTTTTAATGGGATTCAAAGTTTGATTCTTTTGAAGGTAGTTTTAATGGCCATTTCCTCCTCATGGGTGATGGGGCATGTAGTTTATCGCATGTTGCTGATGAATTGTGTGCATATTTTCTAGTCCAAGGTAGCCTACACCGTCCGAGTTTGTACACGGCTCTCCCCCTACAACTTGGCCACCTCCCCCCTGTTAGTTTTGTGTAGGAAATAAGCCAATTTTGTGTAGGGTTGGGTGCTTACAACTCCACCACCTCCTTTGGGGGTTGATCACCTCCTCATCATCGGTTGGAGGCTTAACCACCTTCAATTGACATTAAATCTTGGCTTGCCTTGTGATGTGGCAACCCATTCCATCTAATCAAAATAACAGGCCTCCATTTACTCAATTGCACCAATTTGGTTACGATCCTTTGGCCCCTAACTAAGAATCCTATGCTTTAATACGTAACTTGCACATGCGTTTCATGAAAAGATCGGATATTGCATTATTGAAATATTCATGCAATTAAAATGGCCCTTAAAAAGCTTTCAGGTCACCGACACCTCGTCTTGCACCACAGCCATGAACCCATCACTTGTCACCCATTGGCTACTAGAGGCTTGACTATAGAGAATCTATTGGCTATGAGAGAGAGAGAGAGAGAGAGAGAGAGAGAGAGAGAGAGAGAGAGAGAGAGAGAGAGAGAGAGAGAGAGAGAGAGAGAGAGAGAGAGAGAGAGAGAGAGAGATCTACCTTTGAAGCAAATAGCAATACATCAAATTGTTTATCTTTATTGATGTCAAGAAGGGGACTTGAGAGGAGAGAGGAGTGCAAAATAGAGAGAAAAGAGGAGAGAAAAATATTGATGAGTAGAGAGAAATACTAGTATTAGAGAAAGAAGGAGGGAGAAACCATGAAACTTACAAGAAAAGGAGAGATGAAGAGATTGTTATGATTATCAATGAATGATGAAAAATATACAAGTCTCTTACATCTCATATCCAATTAGTGTGACTTGGTATTTTATTTTTCCCAAATATTAAATCTTCCCAATCCTTTACATTTCATCCTTATCTAAAGGTAAGATAGAGTACTACTCTGTATTCAACATTAAAAAATATACATTTTTTTTTGGAAAGAATTAAAATTTGGTTGAAATAAAGACTGAAGTATAAGACTCTTTGATGCACAACATTTGAATATTTTTAGAAGGTTCTTAGCCAGAAAATCTTTAGGAAAAGATATCTATATCTAATAGATAGCTTACTATGCAAAACATTCTTTGCTGGATAAAATCTAATTTAAGTTTTCATAGACTGATTTGAATCAAGTATACTACATGTTAAAACAAATCAATCTATGTAAGTTGTTGTTCACTATAACTAGGGTATAGTAAAATTTGTTTAAATACAAAATGCTATCTATAGTATAAAAGAGCTATCTGTGATGACTAATTGTAAGACAAATATGCATCCTTGAGATAAAGAAACTCTTTCGATATGGATGTAGGCCTCCAAGAAGTCTCCT
Source organism: Lygodium microphyllum (assembly GCF_053477565.2). Taxonomy (NCBI): domain Eukaryota; kingdom Viridiplantae; phylum Streptophyta; class Polypodiopsida; order Schizaeales; family Lygodiaceae; genus Lygodium; species Lygodium microphyllum. The sequence goes on from NC_141142.1 coordinate 12,173,645, forward strand.
CAAATGGTGAACCCTTCCATTTTATCAAATACTCAATGATAGACTTGGAGCAAAACTTATTTTCTTGCGGATCTATGATCTCCTCAAAGATATATTGTATAACACCTTATTTATAGGTGACAATTCCTCCACATAATCAACTTGAGTACAAATGAAAGGCTTAAGATAGCTGATGTGGAAGACATTATGAATCTTCTTGGAGGAAGGGAATTCCAATCTGTAAGCCAAATTTCCTATGTGCTCAAGGATCCTATATGGTCCATAGAACATGGGATCAAGCTTATTGCTTTAGCTATCCTTCAAGGTGGAATATTGATACTTAGTCACTTTCAACAATACGAACTCTCCTTCTTAAACCTCTCCTTATCTAGCATATAACTTCATCTGCTCTTGGGCTTTCTTAAGATTCAACTTGCACTACTAAAGAAAGGGCCTACATATGTTCTAACTCTTCTTTTCCATGAGGATGTTTTCACTAAAGAGAACTATAGAAATAGGAACTTTATAGCTGTACAAGGTCCCAAAGGGAGAAACAAAAAAATAAAATGGGTAGAGTTTTTATAGGAAAACTCATCCAAATGTAGCCATGAGTCCCATGCATGCTGCACATCATGATATAAATGCCTACGATAAGTTTTCAACCACTTATTGAAAATTGCATGTCAAAAATTTCTCATAAATTTAGAGTCCCTATCATGAATAATGACTTGTGATAATCCATGCAATTTAAAAATATGCTCCATGAATTGATTGGCAACTTGTGATGCTATAAATCAAGTCTTCATGGCAATGAGATGAGCTACCTTGGTGAATTTATCCACCACCACATAGATATTGTTCCATCCCTTCTTAGCCATAGGTAAGTCAATAATGAAATCTATGGTTATGTATCATGTCCACTTTTCTTCAGGGATAGGTAAGGGATATAGACCACTTAGCTTATGTATGTTTTTCTTTTTGTATTGGCATACAATGCACTTAGAAACATACATAGTCTTTCACATTCTTTCATAAGCCCTTCGAGTGAAAGCTTGTAGAAATTTGTCATAATTTTAAAAACCACTAAGTGTTTAGTTGTGGGTGAAGAATGCATCTGTTTCACGATTTTTTGCTTGAAATAAGAAGAATAAGGGATGAAAACTTGCCATTAGACCAAATGAGGCTATTTCTAAATTGAAAATTAGAGCTTTTCTCCATGATTTCTTGTTACAATTTTTAAAATACATCCTTGAGTTCTCTATCCAAAAGATATGCCTCTTACAACTCTTGAATCTAGTCACTTTGAAGCTCAATAATGGCTACAACTTTACATGTCCACATCTGAGAAAGAGAATTAACCACTATATTGCCCTTGTCTCTCATATACATAATGTCAAAGTTATAGTTCTATAGTATAGCCACCCACCTATGCTACTTGGAAGAGGAAATAATGATGCCATTTCTTAATTGCATGGAGGATAGCCAACATTTCTTAGTCATAAATATTCATTGCCACTATCTTCTATATAAACTTGTGGCTCTCAAATGCAATAACTCCATGCTCCTATAATAAGATTACACCTATGTCTCTTCCACTAGCATCATACTAGATGGTAAACTACTTGGAGAAGTTTGGGAAAACTAAAATAGGAGTAGAAATGAGTAAATCCTTTAATTGATTGAAGCTTTTATTTGAAATTATATTTTAAAAAAGGCTTCATTATTTGGTATATCCAACATAGAGACTATAATAGTGGCATAATGCTTATTGAATCTAGGGTAGAATAATGACAAAACAAGAAATCCATGAAGACAAGAAGTATTTGTAGGAGTTGGCTCTCTAACATGGTGCATCCTTTAGAATTGGCCTTGATTCCCTCCTCCCTAACAATGTCTCCTAAGTATTTCGCCTTCATCTATATGAAAGAGTATTTTTTTCATAGTAAAGAGCATGTATTATCTTAATATATCAAATACCTTCCTCATGCACAATAAATGATTCTCCAATGATCTGTTATAAATAAATATATCATCAAAGAACACCAAGACAAGGTTGAAGAGGAATGATTTTAGTATCTTATTCATCAAGCTTTGGAAAATGGCTAGGGTGTTAGTCAACCCAAATGGCATAATCAAAAAATGATAGAGGTCTTGAGAAGTCATAAAGACTATTTTAATCTTATCACCCTCTCTCGTATAAATTTGGTGGTAGCTTGACCTCAAGTCTATCATCATGAAGTACTTTTCTCCCTTGAGCTTATCTAGCAAATCATCTACTCTAGGGATGGGATACATACTATTTATTGTGATCTTGTTGAGGTTCCTATGATCAATTCACATTCTAAAGGAACCAAACCATCTTTTTTCTAGACTAACAAGACTAGTGAGGTATAGGGTAAAGAATTAGGTTCAATGAATCCCATATTTAATAGATCAATTTACTTGGAAACTTCCTCATGCTCACCTTTAGGCAACTTGTATGGTGGATTTTTCATTGGTTTTGAGTGAGGCTCCAAATCTATGGGGTGATGAAGTGCTCTCTTAAGGGTTAAATCTATAGACATCTAGAATAACTCTTTGTATTTCTCTTGCCTTTAATGTTAAATTACTTATTGATCCTTTGGATTGATCTAATACCTCTTTATTTAGGTATAATAAAAATATTTGAGAGCACTTTTTAAACTCCTTCTTGAGTTGCTTTTAGTGATAAGCTAAAAATAAGATCTATTATGAATGTGAGAAATCCATAATAAACTTACCTGATATCATTAGTTAATCATACCCTAATACCACATCTATGGGGCCCATTTTGAAAGCAATCAAGTTCACCTTTGCATCATAGGATTTAGCCAAATATATGGGAACTTGTGAGCATGTTTGGGTGCTAATTTCCTCTTCTCCATTAGCTACATGTACCTTAATGGGATATTGTAAATCAATGGGAAGACAATGCAACCCATTAATGGACAGTTACAAAGCTATGAGTATTGTGACTATATACCAAAATGAAAATATTTTTTCATGGATGTTGCCCTAAATTTGGCGTGTATTTAGACTTCCAAAACTATATATGCATCCATAGAGATAGAACAAAGTGTAGTGGCATCAATACATGACTTAATCCCACTCGGATCAATAGGTGCATTCCCACCTACATTAAAAGAAAAGCCATCTGATGGATCATAAAATTGCTAGTAATCAAAATCCTCTTCATGGTCTTCATTTTCAGTATGCACCAACACAATTGGATCCTCAACTTCTTCTCTTTCCACATCCTAAAAAATAATCATACTATTATTCCTTTGCATTCTTATTGGCACAATTTGAAGCATGGTCAATTAATTGAGTACTTTTCCTCACATTTAAAGCATAGGCCTTTTTCTTTCCTCTATCTAAAGAGGTCCATAGGAATGAATTTTTGTCTACCACTTGTTGAAGTGTTATATCTCCTCATGTTTACTCTCAAATTTGGGGCTGATCACTACCTTAAAGTTGCCTTACTATCTTGTTGCATTGAAAGGAAAGCATATATGGACTTTAGGTATACCAAATGACATGCTAGAACCACAAAAGTTTTCCCTAAAGTGACCTTGCTTATTGTAGCCTTAGGCTCTCCAAATGATGGCTGAATATTAACCTCTTTTCTATATTTTCAAGCATACCACTCAATTCTATTACCTAGACGAGTGTGGCTAGTTTCTAGGTTATAACATCTATTGAGAGGCTAGGCTCCAAACCATAGATGTAATGCAACTTAGCATTGCCACTCATACTCTCCACATGCTTTGTGAAGTTCAAAAGTTGATTGGTGTACTTTCTTACTAGTACCACCATCTAGCTAGAGATACAAACACATGGGCTAGTTGTGCTTTGAAGTCTTTCAACCATGACTCTGGTAGTTTTCTCTCTTCACATATCTCCACCATGTATGTGCAAATCCCTCTAGGTGAAGAGTAGTAAAATGAATCTTCTGATTATCTAACCTAGGATAAATGTTGAAGTAGGACTCAAGCTTGGATGTCCATTCTTTTAGATTAGATGAGAAAGATGAGTGTCTATTGTATTTGGTCAATACAATCTTGTCACAAAGCTATCTTTCAACAAACTATTTCTTTGCATCAAAATTTTGTGGATACAAGTCAAGTAACTTCTATTGGGGATTGAAGTATTAGAGGAACTCCTTTGATAAGCTATCTAAAATCTTCGTGCAGGTAGCTATACCCTTATTCCTTAAGGATTTGTTGCATGGATACTCATAATGGACTTCTCATTTCTATGGGATGGCTCAAATGTTCATAACTGTTGTTAGGAATCCATTTGCATCCAATTATTTGGGGTTGAGAATTAAAATTTAACGCTGAAATGACTATCTTGGCTTAGTTTTGTCCCTATTTTCTTTATTAGCATTTTGCACTACCACAAGTTGTGAGATTTGAGCCATTAACTTATCCAAATAGTCCTTTGTGGATTGGCCCATGTGATCGATAGTGTCTTTGGTTTGTGCACTTGAATGAGCTATTTGTTCCACCATTTGATCAGTTTTGGATACTAATTCAAGGTGCCCAACTGAATAATGTGTCTCATGATTGCACAAGGTGGCACTAAGTGCACTATATGTCCCATACAAACTCCTTATATTTGTCTTATGGTTGCTCAACCATAGAGTCTCTAGACTCTCTAATTTGTTGTTGCTAAATATCATAATTACCTTTATTCTTGCCATTTCTAGTTGCTATCTAAAGAGATTTGCTATCACAAAAATGGGTATACCTTTTGATCTTGATATGCAAATGATATATTTTTTTATTCAAATCAAAGCTAAGGATGAGCTCTTCAAGATGAGCTATTAGACATGTCATTAGAATTAGATTAAAATATTATGGGAATTTTTTTAATGGTTGTTTAAAATAATCCAACAACTTGTAATAGCCCTATTTTAGAAATAAAACCATTGTAGGCCTTGTATAAAGTGTCTAGACCATGTAACAATCAATATATGAATTGTAGATGCTAAAACAAACCCTACATTACCTATAATTAGTCTATATGAATAAAAAATTTCAATGTTGTAGTACCTTGCAATGCTTAGGAAACACGTAGGGAAGGCAAGAAGTGCCTTGTTTCTCCTAAAGACACATGTAACCTGTTATCCCAAGTCTATGGTATCCTATAAACTTTCTGTATTGATTATAAAATACCCTATTTATTTATTTCAACTTGTGTCTTCAATGCTACTCTAATTGTACCAGTGTGAGGGATAAAGCATAGTTAAAGGCTCCCTACATGGGCTCCAAATCACCCACGAGGTGAGCAAAGCTCCATCGGGTTGGGTTGTTGCACCCCTTCGGGTTCTTTGATAGTGAAGGAGGGTCATCTCTCTTTTGTCCCACTATCTTCCTCCGCATCAGCCTTGTTCCTCAATGGGTATTCTTAACATGGTAAGGGAATTCTAGACTAAGAAATTAGGGATGATATGCCAATTTGAATAAAAGCTTTCAATTTCGATGATGTACATGGGCTGAATTGAAATGATGGATTAGGATTGTGCTTGAGATGCCCTCCTATGATATCTTTTAGGTTGTCTATACTTACAATCCATCCCTCTCCCCCAAAGGGGGGATTTAATACACAATTTAGTGACGAATCATTGTTTTCTTTAAAGCTTACCCTTACAATTTGTTTTGGGAATAACCAAGAATCCAAACACAAGATCAGGGTTATGCAATCCATGAACAATACTTAAAATAAAAGCTTGATTGAAATGAAAAATATTCTAAAAATTTCTCTATGAGATTCTAGCAATTATGAAGAGGTATTTCTTTGATTAAGAATTGAATTCAAGTCTATGGATGGAGCAATCTCTCATCATCATGTGGATGTGAGCTACAACAAGTGGAAATAGAGAGATGTTAAATGCAACAAATAACCTCTTTCAATTAAATGTTAAAGATTGATGAATCAATGTTCAAACATATACATCTAAGATAGCTCCCAAAATGCTTCAATAGCTGTAATATCAAGCAATAGACCAATGTTGATGCTTGAAGACCTATAGAACTTCAAGATTGAAGTGCCTTAAGCAATATGGACTATTATTGAAGAATAATTGCACCTTGAGTTGAAAAATTCCCAAATATTTTCCCATAATGGTCTTTTGATGTCCAATGAGCTCTAAAACTTACAATCTTGCTTCAATCTTCAAGCTTTAGCATTGTAAAAGAGTCTCCAAGCCATGAAACTATTGAATTTTCAAGAAATTATGAGCTTCCAGAGAATAGCTATAGATGCCTTCAAAATGGCATGAAATTTGATGATGACATGCTATTTTATCCAATTTACCTCTAGATTTTCCAGAATCTCCTATGGATTCCTTTAATGAAGTATATCTTCATCATTTAAAGGACCAGTGATCATTGCTCAACTCCCTCAAAAATTTATACTTGCTATACTTGAGTAACCATGATTTTTTGATTGAAAAATATGAAACATTTGGTTGAAATGTGACTAGTATGGGACCAAGAAGCTATGCTTTGCATAGAGGGTATCCTTTGGCAAAGAGTAGCCACAAGTTGTTTGGTGGTAACCCTCAATGATAAGGACACTTGATGATAGTCACCACAAGTGATAGAAGTTGTCCCTAGACAGATGATTGCCACAAACAACTTGGTGGTGACCGTGTAAGAGAAGGACACTAGACAAGAGTTGCCAATGAGAAATAGAGGGTGACCCTAAGCAAAGGGTTGCCAACGAACTACTTAGTGGTGACCATCGAAGACCAAGAAACTAGATGAGGATCACCACTGAGTGGATAGAGGCTTTTGTTGAGCAAAGAATTGCCACATGAAATGCTTGGTGGTGACCATCAAAGACCCCACTAGACAAGGGTCATCATCGAGTGATAGAGGCTGCCAAAGGGTTGCCATGAACCATTTGGTAGTGACCATCAAATATCAAAACACTAGACAAGGATCACTAGCAAGACAAGTAATAGTAGAGGCTGCCCCTAGGCAAAGGGTTGCCCCACAAACTACTTGGTGGTGTCAATCAAAGACTAAAATGCAAGACAAGGATCACCACCAAGTGATAGAGGTTGCACCTGGGAAAAGGGTAGCCACAAACTACTTGGTGGTGACCATCAAAGACCAAAGCATTGGACAAGGGTCACCACTGAGTGATAGAGGTTTCCCCTAGGCAAAGGGTAGCCTTAGAGACAAGAACACCAAGCATGGAGTGAATAGGTCACAATAAGAAAAAATAAGGCTTTATGGATCAATATCATGATGAGATTGGCATTGTCATCATAGAGTCACTTCTTTTGGGAGCGACCTCATAGTGTCAGTGGGCCTAATGGAGTTTATGAAAGGTTTGAGAAACAATTAGTAAACTCGTAGCTTTAACAATTTCAATGGGCCCAGTGGAGGGCATGAAGGCTCAACAAATGTGTTGGCTATGTGAGAGCTAGAATAGAGGACCAAGCAAATGTGAGTGCAAAAAAATAGCCAAATGCCTGCAAAGTCTAGTGAGTCATGCTTTAATTGATTTAGGGTTTAGGGATCGAGTATCATGTGCGTTTACATTAATAGGTTCATAGCGAGGGGGTCAAGTGCCGAGTAGTTTTGCACTAATAGGAGTTATTTTCAAATAATTGAAGCATTTTTAAAAGTGTTCCTCCCACGAGGTGTTGCAAATTAAAGTATTTTTAATGATGTAAATAACAACTTGTATCAAAAGTAGGAAATATATTACTTCTAGTATATAAGGCTGTTATATTTCATATCGTAACATCAGTTAGATTTGTATATATGGGGGAATCTGAGTACTCCCATGGGGTGTTACCATTACATTTCATATCATACATAAAATTAGTTAGACCTTTTATATATAGGGAGAATCCGAGATGCATATGGGGAAATCTAGGGTGCTTATTAGAGGGAACCAGGGATGGAAAAATCCAAAATGCATATGGGGGAGTCCATGATGCATATGGGGGAATCTGGGATGCATGTGGGAGAATAAATTCAAATGGGAAAATCTAGGATGCACATGGGGGAATCCAGGATGCTTGAGGGTTGAGGGGGCACACATCGGTTGCACTAGTATTGGCATCCTATGCTTGTTAGATTTGGGACTGGCCTAAATTTGAGGCAAGAGAAGCAAGTCCGTCATCCCATTTGAAGTTATCATCGACACATGTTTTGGTGAGTTTATGTTGTTGAAGCCTACACAATGTTTTGAGTATCTCTCTTCTACTTCTGGTTTATAGGTCTGAGGCTAGAGTTTTAAACGATTAGTGGATTTGGAGGGCTTCCATGCAAGCAAGAAGCAGGGTATCCATTGCTAAAAGTCCCAATTATAAGGTGGGTTGAGATGTTGAGGTATCAATATATAGGGGAGACTTAAGAAGGTTATCATACGGTGGACCTCGATCTAGAACCCTGGACCTAGACAACAATCCTTGTCGATTGAGAGATAGATCACTCCCAATCGGGTAAATGATGAGCATGAGAGATTGTTGGTAGGACATAGGGTAGAGGGACTAAGTCTCACACTATCTAAAAAGCTAATGTGAGTGTATGTGATGCTAGTGAAAAATGGTCAACATCATCTTCAAGAAGACATATCATTGTCATAGCTAAGTTTATACTGATAATGGCTGCCATTGCCGCTGTTGATATATTGATGTGATGGGACTAAGAGAGCATGAAAGTATTCCAAGTTGATAATCCCAAGGCCCCATCCCCCCACAAACAAAAAAAGAGAAAATCCTAGAAAAGTGTCCCTTTCATTAATACCGAATTCCAAAACCTAGGGACTAGCAACATAACTAAAAGAGATAATCACATTAACTTTATGGCATGACCATTGACTATACATATTTATTTTTTAATGCCAAGGATCTCTCAAAAAGTGTTTAGGGTTCAGAACTTTGGCAAGATGCTCTTTTCTACTACACTCATGCTCGACTGCTCTCCTAATCTCCTTCAATCATATCAACTCTCTTAATATCTCTTGCATCTACTCTCATCTAGCTCCCAATTTACCCGTGCACTCTCATCATTGTGATAAAGGCATAGAAAATCAAGGATCTTTGATCTAGCAATGGACACCGGCTCTTTGCACGATGTGCCATTCGATAATATAGCAAGTGTGGGCTATTGAAAACTTTGTACTATTTCTATTGAAACCTAACAGGAACTTTGTACGTTAGATGCTCATCAAAGGGACATGTAGTTTTCTAAAGGGGATGCCCTCAATGGCAATTTAGGTAGGCCAATGCTCATAAAAAGCTGTCCTTTCATGTATTTTTTCTATGCAAGATTTTTGAAAAACCAGTTGAAATTGAGGCTCATTTTGATGAAAACCGACCTTCGACGATGTTCTCCCCAAAACTAGTTGGGGTTAAGCTTCTTCCTTTTTTCCATTGGATAGGCTTGTTCATGGCTTGGGGTGTAAATCCACAATGGGTCACCACCAAGTGACAAGTGCCTCCACTTAGCAAAGAATCACCATATTGCTATCTAATGAACCTGATGTGGGTTGAACCTCGAGCTATCCCTTATGTGTAGTAAAGCTCACATGGGTCACTATCACGTGAGGGAGGTCTCTCCCTCTTACTGAGAGAGCCCATATCTCTTGCTAGTGACCCTCGTGTGCTATAACTTGCATGGGTCACCACCAAGAGAGGAACCCTCCCCCCTCACTCACACTTGTAGAGAGAGATTGTATTGCTTATTGGTAGTGACCCTCATATGTGGTGAAGTTAGCATGGGTCCCCACCAAGTAAGGGAGGCCCTTCCCTCTTGCAGAGAGAGCCCATATTGCTTGGTAGTGACTCTCATATGTTGTGAAGCTTGCCCAAGTTATCACCAAGTAAGAAAGACCCCTCCTTCTAACTAAAAGAGCCCATATCACTTGGTAGAAACCATCATGTCCTATGAAGCCTACAAGGGTCACCACTAAGTGAGGGAGGCCCTCCCTCTTACAAAGAGAGCTTGTATTGTTTGTAGCAACCCTCATGTATCGTAAAGCCTGCATGGGTCACCATCAAACGAGGGAGGCTCCTCCCTCTTATAGAGAGAGCCCGTATCACTTGGTAGCAACCCTTTGTACTATGAAGCCTATATGGATCACCACTCAGCAAGGGAGGCCCCTCCCTCTTAGGGAGAGAGCTCATATTGCTTAGTAGCAACTTTTATGTACTCTAAAGCCCAACAAGTCACCACTAAGTGAGGGAGGTTCCTCCCTCTTTTGGAGAGAGTCCATACTTCTTAGTACTAAACCTTGTGTGTTGTGAAGCTTACAAGGGTCACCACCAAGTGAGGGAGACTCCTCCCTCTTATGGAGAGAGCATGTATCACTTGGTAGCAACTCTCATGTTATGTGAAGCCCGTATGGGTTGCCACTAAGTGAGGGATGCCCCTCCCTCTTGTAGAGAGAGCCCACATCAAATTACTCCCTACTTATTGAAAGAAAACAATTGGCAAGAAAGAAATGGACATAGCTAGGGGCTTCCCTAGGGCAATTGCGAATGCATTAGCCAAGATGGAGGAGAATCTTAGGAGAGAGTGGAAAGGTAAAAGCAAGTAGGGTTCCATGTTGGATGTCTATATGTAGATCAAAAGAGCATGGTATGTGGAGAAGACTAACTATTGCAGAAGATGGCCCACGAAGGAAGCATATGGCAAGTCTACAAAGGCTCTAGGGAGATATACCTCATGTATGCATCGGCACGGTAGAAAACTTAGTGAAGCGGCTAAAATGGGGGAATTGGCCATGCTAGCATTGAGAAGTCTATAGGATCACAATGATCATTTTTGCTTATTCTCTATTTTATGAACAAGAAATAAGATGACATAGAGGAAACCCTAGATGAGAAGCTTTTCATGTTTCTTCACAATGTGCAAGCTCATTTGCATGCTCATGAGTTGTCTCGTATGTTTATTTCACCATTTCCTATTGAGAATATTTTGCATTCTTGCATGAATGTGCTGAGTATGCACATGGAGGAATATTGAAGAATGACTTCAAGTGGCATAGTGAACATAGAGACACAAGAAAATGTTCATACTCATGACTTTGCAACCAACAAAGTGGCAAGAGAAAGTTAGCTAGGGCACTCGATAAATTACCTAGCAATGCACAAAAGGACACATAGAAATGTCCAATAAACTCAAAGAGATATTGTCTCTTGTAATCCCCCCTTTTCATTCCTATTCTATTTGCATCTCCTAGGGGATGAGAATAACTCAGAAGGAGCTTCACAAAGATTGCATGTCAAGAACAAAAGAAAGATTGCCATTATGATTAGAGAGGTTGAAGAGGTGGATGAGATGTTATCCTTTGATGTAGGGGAGAGAATAGAAGCTGCTTTATAGAGTTTTGATTAAGCCCTAGTTTCCCTTGACAAACTAGAGGGTGTCCAATTAGTCAATAGATATGAGGAAGCTTGCCCATCTCATGCTTGCCTACATTTACTATGTAAGATGGCCAAGATTATCTATTGTTGACTGATATAATGAATTCACTAGACATTTGTGAGGACTATAGTTTCACTATCCTATTGTAGTTTAGTGAGACTAACTCAATGTGATAGTGGAGGAGACATATCTGAATCTCTTGACTGATTCTATAGTTGAAGATGCAAACTTTGTTTTTAGGTGAGCAGATACTCGAAAGCAGTGAAGTAGTGGCTTGGGCTTATAAGCAACAACAATTGCCTACTGAAGAAGAAAGACTTGCAAATATTGAAAGGCTTAGCCTAGCCAACATGGGAAAGTATGAGGCGTGAGTTGCACATGAGGATGGGAGTGGCACAATCTCATGCCATGTTTGCTTAAAGGTGATGAAAGGCAACCAGTATTTAGTTGATGCTCTCTTTGTTCTTGGTCAATGATAGCTCTTGGTTTTCTTTTCTAAGAATGCATCCTTATTACAACCAAGTCTTGGTATACTATGATGACTTCCTTACTCATACAAGGGAGGGGGACTCAAGGACATCAATTGCTAGTAACTCCAAGTCAAGAGGGCATAGAAAAGATACGGCTCTTTCACAATACATTGGGAAATTTAATCACACAAAGATAGATGATATGAATATGTGCAACTATTATATCATGAGATTTATTTTAGAGAAATATTGTTGCATTAATTTAAGTAAATGATGAACATTATACTCATAGTTACATATTATAATTTTTCATAATGAGTATTTTTGTGATGATGCAAGGCTCCCCCTTTTTATGTTGAAGGTGCTGACTAGGTTTTGCAAAGGCTATCCCCTTCCAAGGAATGCATATAAAATATTTTTGGTTGAAAAGAGATTTGTATGGATGCCAATCTTTAAGGGCTCCTTACTACATATCATATGTTACTCAAACCATTGCAACAAGGGCCGAGGACATGTGCAATTTGCATCTTGACTCTAAAATATAATTTTTGTGGTGGATAAAAGATAGGTTCCTCTAGAGTCACTGCCTCTAATAGTGTTGACACCACATATATAGCTATCAATCTTGAAGGATGAGAATGATGAAATGCTAGCAAAGACGATAAAACCATTCTCTTTGAACCCATGTAGGGAGAAATAAAAGCTTGTATTGTCTACTCTTTGAGCCCCATTTTTTGTTTTGCCTCTCCCTAAAGGCCAGCCATTATAAAAGGTTCTCATTCTCGCATGAATTGTTGTAAGCTTCTTGTCTCTTTTGTTTTGCCATTTTTAATTTTCAGTTTGGCATGCTCTTTTTGCTTCTTTTGCTCTTGTTTTATGCCAAATTACTCTATAAAACCACTAGAAAACTTCTAGTAGGCTGTTTACATTTTTCGTACCACCATCGTACCTTATATATCTAAAGTACCTATTCCTTTCTTTGGTAATGGGAGTTCACCATTCCTTGAGTAGACCAAATCGACAAACTTTCATACTACCATACAAACCACAGACCGTGACTATTAATAATATGTTGTTCATAATAAGAAAGGAGACATGAGTTTAGTTAAGAGCTAAACACTAAGTTCAAGGCATAGAAACCCAATATGATGCTCCTTTTTATATAGTACATGAGATTGTCTGCTCTCTAGGTTGCCTTCATGGAGGTTTTGAATTTGTCGAGGGCCTTATTGAAGCTCGAGAGATTCTCCTTGGACCAAGATGTTTTATAATAATACATGAACACTATGTCCAAGGCCTCCTAGACTTCGGCCTCCTTGCTTTTTGCTCTTCCTTATCCCCATGGTCTTTGACTACGTTATGTGGCACTTTTCATTGGTTGTAATGAATGCAACAAGAATCTATCATGGAGTTCCTTTTTCCAAGGTTGTCCTAGAAGCCCAAAAACCTTCTAGCCTTAACTCCACTTGTTAAGGGTATCTTAGGAACATTATTCCCATTTTTATCTCTAAGGATCTACTTCAATCACAACATTTCCCCCACAGAGACCAATATCTTTGACAAAACCTTCTCAATAGCTCTGATAGCATCATCCTTGGCCTTTTGGGGTTGTAGTTTCCATCAAATCCAATGTACATGTATACAATTTTCTCTACTATTCTACACAAAGCATGCAATGTGTACAGGTGGGTGTTTAAGAATAAATAGATATTTAGAATAACTTGAAAGTTTGGAATCGAATTTATATAAACGTGCCAATGGGAATATGAACTGAAAGTCATCTCTAAAAACGTTAACCTCACACACCAATGTTGCTCATTCTTACCCAATATATCACTGTGCCTATTTGCTAATCTTTTCTACCCATGCTCTTCTCTATTCCAATGGCTAAATTCATCATCAGTATCTCTCTTTCCTTTTGATTTCCAATACCACCTTCTTGAAACACTCTCCCTTCCCCCCCTCCCACTACTAACTAAACATTCTTTCTCTTCTTACTAATGCAACATTTCACTCATCTCCTTTTCCCATACTAGCAATGCTCTAAGTTTGGATGGGGTGTATTTATAACATAAATAGGAGAGGAAGGTGAGAAATAATTCTCTCTCTTTCTCTCTCTCTCTCTCTCTCTCTCTCTCTCCTCTATGTCCTCCCTCTTATTTTCTCCTTTCCTCTACTTATTTTCTTCCTACATATTATTCCTCTACTCTCCATATCTTAAATCCTCCATCACTTTCTTTAAATTTAAAACTTAATATGAATTATCTAATGGTCACTTTCTTTAAAAAATAGAGAATTTATAGGCGGTTCATAATGAAACAACATCTGTGTGTGTGTCTGTGTGTGTGTGTGCACTTGCTCAAGTTGCTTAGACATGCAAAAGGGAGAAAGACATATGCACCCCCATTTGATTAAGGAGGAAAAATAAAGTTCCCTTGGGAGAGAGGGGGAAATCATACATGGCTCTCTCTCTCTCTCTCTCTCTCTCTCTCTCTCTCTTTGGGGACATGATGGGTTTCAATTTGAATCCATCAATCTCCTTGCCTATCATCCCAAATTTGAATCAAGGGCATATGTATGTTTCAAACTTGATGGAGCTTGCTAGACTTATGGGCATATGAAAATATTAAAATTTATCGTGCAAACTCATGCCTGTTTGAAAGATATAGTGGGCTATGATTAGATGTCAGATGCTATCGATAGGAGCTTTGCCTAGCTGACAAAGAGAGATTGATCTGTTAGTTAGGCTAATCCGATAGTGAGTGGATGGAAAAGATTCTCTCTCTCTCTCATATAGCGTGTTCTCTCTCACCCCAAGCACATGAGGCCCTCTATCAAGCTTCTAATGGATCTCCCACTAATTGGAGACTACCTTGATTAGGGGCACATGTTTGCTTGAACTCTACCTGAAGTTAGAGCTATGGGCACATATCCAAAAGGTGCTTCTCACGATAGGCAAGCCATGTGGGACCTGCTATCACATCAGTTTCCTACTAGAATGAGAGGCTCATGTGCCCTCTCTCTCTCTCTCTCTCTCTCTCTCTCTCTCTCTCTCTCTCTCTCTCTCTCTCCTATTCATGCCGCACTTGCGAGCTCGCTATGAAGCAAAGCAAAAGGCTTGTATCACCAGTTTGCCATGAAGGAGAGAAAATTAAGAAAATCTACCCTTCTTTCTTGATTCGCCCCACTTTCCATTGGCTTGCTCTTGCTCTCTCATTTCAACTCTTGGTTTGATAGCCTAATGAAATGAAGGAAGGTGTCACTACTGTTGTAATGAAGGAGAGGGGTGAACAAAGTATCCCTCTTTGGTTCCCAGGAGTATAGTCATGGCGTGCCACATTACAATAAAGAAGAAGGGGTGGACTATGTAAACCCAGTACAAGAGGAGGGAAATATTTGACATGTGAGCTCTACCAACGAGGGGTCATGAGGAGGAGGTAGGTAACGTGATGATGCGGCTATCCAATGCAATAGGAGAAGGTGGGGAGATGCTTGGGATAGTATAGCAGCTTTCCGCCATCTCATCATGGAAGAGAGAGAGAGAGAGAGAGAGAGAGAGAGAGAGAGAGAGAGAGAGAGAGAGAGAGAGAGAGAGAGAGAGAGAGAGAGAGAGAGAGAGAGAGAGAGAGAGAGAGAGAGAGAAGTGGGGTATTGAGGGGAGGGTCCCACATGTAGAAACTCAATGATTGTCACCCCTCCCCTTATCTTCTTTTTATTCTCCTCAATTAATAATAGTTAGTTTATTATTATTATTATTATTTCTATCCTTATACTAACTCTTTAGAAAACATAACTAATTATGCTAACTCTAAGAGCTAGCCTTAACTTATTTAAATGTCTTATTGGAGTATTTTACTACTATATTATTTTGGTTGTAGGTTCGGAAAGCCTTGAACCTCTAGAGGGCTTCTCAAACCTACCCCTTTTTTCAAACCTCGTTTTTTCAATTAAAACCCTTTCCCCTCCGCTCTCTCTCATGTGTAATCTCTTCTTTTTTTTTCTCCCTCTTTTTAAAAATTAAAAGTCCCTTCCTCTCTCTCTCTCTCTCTCTCTCTCTCTCTCTCTCTCTCTCTAAATTAAAACCCCCTCCCATCTCTCTCACATATAAATCTCTCCCTTTCTCTTCTCCCTCCCCTTCTTAATTAAATTCCTCCCCCTGCTCCCCCCCTCTCTCTCTCATGTGTAGGGCCTAGGTTCTATGTGTGTGTGTGTGTGTGTGTGTGTGTGTTAGATAAAACTTTTTAATTCAAATATTTTGAAAAGATCTTTTAATTTAAAGTGTTTTGGGCATAGTTTTTCACACACTTTAAGAGGGAGATAGAATAATAATAATAATACGAGAGAGAGAGAGAGAGAGAGAGAGAGAGAGAGAGAGAGAGAGAGAGAGAGAGAGAGAGAGAGAGAGAGAATAAGGATTAAAAAAAGAAGAAGAAGAAAGAAAAAGACAGAGAGGGGGGAATGAGGAAAGAGAATACTCTTTTTTAAATTAGACATTTTTAAATATAGTTTGACTTAGAGAGAGAGAGACAAAGAGAAAATATATAATTTAAGAGAGAGAGAACATAGGGGAGAGAAAGGGGAAGAGAGGAAATAGAAAAATATAGAGAATAAAAAATATATTGAGAGAAAAGAGAGTGAGAGAAAAAAACTTGAAAGAGAAAGAGAGAGGAAAATAAAAATAAGGGGGGAGAGAGAGAGAGAGAGAGAGAGAGAGAGAGAGAGAGAGAAAAGAAGAAGAAGAAAAAGGGAAAAAGAGGAGAGGGAGAGAGAAGAAAAAGAGAGGAGGGAGAATAAAAGGGGGGAGAGAGAGAGAACCAAGAGAGGAGAAAAAATAAACTATATATATATATATATATATATATATATATATAGAGAGAGAGAGAGAGAGAGAATTAGACATAGGGAATTTGGGGGGAGAGAGAGAGAGAGAATTAGACATAGGGAATTTGGGGGGAGAGAGAGAGAGGGTAAAGAAAAAAATTAGAAACAGAGAGGGAAAAGAGGAGAGAGAAAGAGGAGAAATGGATTGTTAAGCAAAGTTGCCATGCAATAGCACGACAACTTCGGCCTAGCATTCCATACATGCGAAGCACGCGCAGAATGCTAGTTTTATTATTGACCTACTAACCTCAGACTAGTTCCACTACTTGTTATAAATATTAAATTTAGATAGTAGCTTTGGTAACTAACTTTTGGTCATTTATTTAGTGAGTCTCTAATCCAACCTTAGCTTTACTTGTGTAGTTTTTAGATCATAATAACTAATGAGCTCGAATAAATCACAATGGTACTACTAGCCATCACAATAAAGACTAATTGTACTTATGAGCTTGATCATTAACTTCAAAGCTAGCCTTGTTAGGAACTAGGATTAATTATTTTCTAACTTAATATAAAATTTTAATACACCCTAATGCACATTCTTCTTCCAACTTAAATGGTCTTGTAACTTTATATGTGACCTATCAAGCTTGGGTATATCACAAGTATACACCCTCATGAATGGTGGGAGGAAAATCCTCAACAACTCCACAATGGAGAAGTTACAACAATGAGTGCCAAATGATATGTACAATGGCAACTTCTTTCCTTTGATATCAAACCCTAGTTTCTAGATTGGATATAAAGGCTAGGCTAAAATTGCTTTATTACAAACTATCCTTGCCTAAAGAAGTTTTGTTCTCAAAACATAATATTACAAGAATATAATGATGTCTGCTGTTAGAAGGGATCTTATCATGAAGGACCATTGTTGAATTTACTCCATATAACATTGAAGAATCCTCCAATGGAAGTAAGCACCATCATAAACTCAAAATTGTGAACATCTTGTATGGAGTCATAAACATGATTGCTGTAGTAAAAGCCCATAATTTTTTATAGAGATCTCTAATTGAAACAAATGAGTTAGAAAAATGGTATCTATATATCACATAAAAGTTGAATTTTGATGAAGTTTGGGCAATTAAATTCACATCATAAATTTAATACCGAAGGCTATCCCTATGCTCTGACTAAAGAATCTTCCTACAAAAGATAGGAGAGCTTAGCCATGCAAGTGTGCATTTACTTTACTTTAAAGCACATAAACATGTGCAAAATTCTAGTTTTGTAAGCATACAACTCACATTGCATACATGTAAATGACTTAGCATGTGAACATCTCTTTATTCATCATCAAGAAATCATGCAAGAATTAGTGGCATGCATGCAAATAAAAAAGAGACAAAAAGACATTTTAAAGAATTACTCTAATTCTAATTAGTTAACTAAAAGTAAAGAAGAGTTCAAATGCGACTAAAAGTCTGAGAGATGACACATAAGTCCTCTCACATCATATTAAAAAAAAATATTCTTAACATTATGCCACCACTAGACAAGTGGAATTCTCCCCATGATAGAAAAGCAACATCTCTTTAGCCTTATGCCACCTAGTGATACCTAGGTACTCTTCGGATTAAAAAATAAAATATCTCTTTATCTCTATGCCACCTAATGACATGTGGACATTCCCACATGATTGTTTAAAAAAAAATCTTCCTCTCCTTATACCACACATTGATATATCAAGATCCCATGACATTAGTAGAATCCCACCCCCCTCTCCCCTCACCTATAAAAGGACAATCATTTGTGAGTAATGGCAGCAAGAGACAATTGAGTGTATAGCAAAGCTAGGGAGAGAGACACAATAAAAGATGAGTGCTTGTGAGAAAGAGTAACAAGGCAAAGCTTGAATTTTCTAGTGCCATAATTTTACCCTCCTTTTTTTAGCAACATCTTTATTTCAACCTAATCACTTTCTTTTTCTCATCCTATCCACCTTCTGTTCTATACTACTTGCATCTTTTCTCTTCGTTCATTATGCCCATGTGTAACAGGATTAATGTGTCAAACAAGGCATGGCCCTTGAATGTAGTAGGTCCATCATCTGTAGCATTTAGCAGAGGGGAAAATGACAACTAATGACGTTATCCACTCAAATGCATAAAACTGACTTAGGTATTCACATGTAAACTTTGATATAAAATCTAATATTATTAGAAACTAATTATAAAACGTTAACAACCTAAATAATTGATAAATTTTAAAAATAATCATAAATATAAGTTAGATCGACTCATGATTAATAAAGTAATAGATGTTTTATTGATATTTATAAGATATTTGAAACTATGTTACATACTTAATCATATTTTAAAGAAAAATGTATGAATAAATACCATTCACATAGGCATATCAAACAATTCAGAAAAATTAAGATATGAGAATTCTTACACGAAGCATGAGCTTAGCATTAAATGCAATGTATAAATAATTTATTAAATTATTAACACCTATATTAAATTATTATATTTAATTAAAAAAATCTCATTGAAATGCCTAATTTGGCATAAATAAATTATAGAATATTCCTCTTGTAGTCAATGAAATGATATATTAGAATAATTAGAAGGAATTATTTTAGCACTCTAGAGGGTAAAAAAAAGGTTATACTTAGCCACATGTTAAAAAAGCACGTAATTCTAGTTGAGTCGTGTTGGAAAATTTATTGAAAAGAGTGAATACTAGATTTTTTATTGATTGATATGACTACTTAAATTAGGAAGTGCTATCACATGAAAATGTTGAAAAATGTTCCTTCTCGTTTAAGTGATACAATTTTTCTTAAGAAGAACTTGCTGGTTATTGGGTGATTAATATGGATTTATTGTCCAATAGAAGTATCTTAGTCAAAATGAAGGCAAGTGCGTAGAAGTGCTAAAGATGTTTTAGCCAAGTTAAAACCATTTTTGGTTATGATGAAATATGGTTGATTATGGATGTGTTTTGACATAATATATACAAAAAATCAAGTAGATACAGTGTGAAGATGTAGTGCAGATTCACCACAAGAGGCAACACTATGGACAATATAGATTCACTACAAGAGGTAGCACCATGGCAAACATGTACTCACCCCAATGCATTACTATCACAGCTTATACCCGGTCAATTTTTAACCATCTAGAGTGTAGACTACCACCTAGATGAGAGATTATGCAAGAAATATTTATCCCTTATGGCAGTTGAGAACCAATGGGGCTCTAGTTATAATACTCAAACTAGTCCTAGGATAGGGAAAGAATCCTTAGTGGGCACAATGTGTGGACAAGTGCACTAGAGAGACCTCGAGATGAAGAGAGGGTACAATATGGGAAAAAGACTATGATGAGGTGGACATCGAGAGCCTAGAAATTATGGGCTAGTTTTCATTCTAAAGAAGAGAGCGGATTCTTGAAAAGATTAATATCTTCATTATTTTGAAAGGATTGCTTTCACTACTTTCGTATTATACTTAATGAAGGCATGAAATGGACACTGTGAATGAGATAATTAAGGAAGCTAAGGCTGAACTTGCTAGAAGCTTTGATGAGTCAATGTAAGGACAATATTTGTAAAGCTAAAGATGCCATGAAGGCTTATGTGGAGGAGAAAAGAAGACCATTGGAATTTGAAGAAGGTGATTGGGTTTTTCTAAGTCTAGGCAAGCATCCTTGAAAGGAGGCCATAACAAGCTAGCTCATTTGTTTTATGAGCCTTATCAAATCCTCAACAAAGTTGGAGAATTTGCATATAAGCTTGAGTTCCCTTCTTAATCATGCATTCATAATATCATCCATGTTTCTCAATTGAAGAAGTATGTGGGTCCATCCATTCAAGTTTTTGAAGAATTAACTCTCATGGGTGAAGAGAGTCTCATTATCTAAGAGACTAAGAAAGTCACTGGAAAGAAAGAGAAAGTTTTAAGGAACTGATCACTACTTGAATACTTTATTAAATGGTAGGGTTTACCTATAGAAGAGTAGTCGTTTGGCAGCCATCCTCATATCTTGACCCCTCATATAGAAGAGTACCTTGCTCAACCATTGCAAGAGGTGGGTATCTTACTATTATATCCATTTTTCAAATTATAGGATTCATTCTAAGCATGGATCCACATTCTCTAAAGCTATTTTATACATTCCATTGTAAATTTCATGTCAGTTCTAAGCTTTGAGGACAAAGCTTCTTTAGGCTAGGTAGGCTTGTAATGAAGCATAGGTTTAAGAAAGAGTATAAAAGAATGAGATGTAACATGGCTCATTATTTTTTTAATGTTAATTGATTCTCATATTGCGGATTGCTATTCTTAGACCTTCCATCATAGCTGAGGGGTGAGTACCTTGCTCAACCATTGCAAGAGGTGGGTATCTTATTGTTATATCCATTTTTCTCAATGTATTACTTGAGTATACTAATATGAGAATTAGTTATGGTCACCTTGATCATGGCTTTTGATTTTTATTTTATTATTTCTTGCCTATGAGAAACTTTCTTACAAAAAAGAAAGGGTAGCTAGAGTAGAGAGTAGAGAGAGGGTAGAGAGAGAATAGAGTAGAGTAGAGAGAAGAGAGGAGGAAAGGAGTAGAGAGAGGAGAGAGAAAGTAGAGTAGAATAGAAGAGAGGAGATGAGAAAGGAAGTAGAAAGAAGAGAGAAAGAAAGAGAGGATAAAAAGAGAGTAGAAAGAGAAAATAGGAGAGAGGAGAGAGAGGAAATAAAGAGTAGAGTATAGAGAGAGAAGAGAGAAGAAATAGAGAGTAGAGAGTAGAGAGAGAGAGAGAGAGAGAGAGAGAGAGAGAGAGAGAGAGAGAGAGAGAGAGAGAGAGAGAGAGAGAGAGAGAGAGAGAGAGAGAGAAAATAGTAGAGAGTAGAGTAGAGTGAGAAAATAGTAGAGACTAGAGTAGAGTGAGAGGAAGAGTAAATTGGAGAGAGAGAGAGAGAGAGAGAGAGGGAGAGAGAGAGAGAGAGAGAGAGAGAGAGAGAGAGAGAGAGAGAGAGAGAGAGAGAGAGAGAGAGAGAGAGAGAGAGAGAGAGAGAGAGAGAGAGAGAAGAGTAAAGTGGAGAGTAGAGAGGATAGAGAGAGAGAGAGAGAGGAGAGTAAACAAAAGAGAGAAGAGACAAAGAATAGAGAGGAGAGAGTAGAGAGAGAAAAGAGGAGAGAGAAGAGAGGGAGATTAGAGAGTAGAGAGAAAGAGTAGAGAGTAGCTGTACAGAAAGAGAATAGAGTACAATAGAGAGAGGAGAGAGAGTACAATTTGGCTAAGTTTCTCTAGTCATCTAATAATAGATATACTTTAGAGTAGACAAAGGTTGATCCTCCTTCCTACTCTTATAAGGGTAGAGAGAAGTAGAAGAGGCATATTTGTACTTGTTCATCTCACAAATTCAAACTATTTAAGGGATATGCTAGCCTCCAAATATAGTGATAAGAGTCCTAAAGCAAGGATTGAATGGTGCTTATGTTTCATTATGATGCTTACAAGAGAAACCCATGTAAAGAGGGTAGACTTAAAATGGTTATTTGGATACAACTAGCCTGTAATAGTAGTGATATTTCATCATAGCTATCCCTTTTTTGTCTCAAAGTCTTTTTTGAAGAGTTTGTTAACAAAACATGATAAATTGGATAGTTCCTATGAAAAAGCACTGATTATTGTAGGTTGAAAGTGTCCAATAGAAGTTTCAAAATGTCTCTCTTTAAGCAAAGTTTCATAATGGCATGATAATAAAAAATAAATAGTATTTGAGCCTTGCTTCAAGATTGTTATCACCATATTCAGAGGCCAACAAGTTTCTTCAAAACTCAACTTGTACAATTGTGAGATGATTAGGTGCAAATATGCTCCTTTTGTTTCTCTCTATTAATACAAGAACAAACTTGTAGACTTCATGGTAATCTAGGGACACATACCATTTTGTTAGAACCATGAGAGGTTCTAAAGTTGAAATAGGTCATGTTTATAATCATCTTATAAGTTTTTTGGACATTCGAAGCTCAATTTTAGGGTCAAAATCACCAAATTATGTAGTCTTGAGTATTTTTTTGTATGGATTTAATTTGTAAACTAGTCATCCAATATTAGTAGATCCACGTTATTTTTGCCATCATTAGCATTTGAGTTTTTGCAAAGCAATCAGTTATATATATATATATATATACATATATATATATATATATATATATATATATATATATATATATATATATATATATATTCACTCCAACGTCTTGCATAAGAATCTAGCATGGCCGAGTCATTTTGGTACATTTATGTCCATCATTTCCTTTCGAGAGCTCCTCTCACATTGGGAGAGTATATGGTCTAACAAGTTTATGGACTTTACCATTGTTAATCTAAATGTAATCACATGCTAATTGACTTCCTTATCATATCTTTTTTGTAAAAAATAAAGATAAATTGTGATATTGTCTTATCATAAATAATAATTATATACTTGATCCAAAGGCCTTTAGGAAGGATCTTGCATTTGATTGACCTTTGTAAAGAATACCAACTACCTTTACTACATATAACTTAAGACCATCAATGCAAATTCATTACACAAGGAAGCTAAAAATTTTAAATGTCTACTATTTTGATGAGTATTTAGATTTTTCTTGGATAATAATCTCATGTACTAGAACACTATTATCAATATTATAATTAGCATCAGTAAGTTCTAATCCTTGCAGTTGGAGTAACCAAAGACTTCTTGGACTGCTTATGTGAATAACTTCGCATGATTCTCACTATAGTGTGTTTTTTGGGGTTACTTCTTTTTTAAGTCCCAAGGTGATATCCAACTACCTTGATATCCTCAAAAAGGTAATCATAATTGATTTATTTGCTAAGTTCTTACTCATGGTAATTGTTTTGTGTGCAACCCCCATCCTAACTTATGTGTAGGTTGGCATTGTCTATGTAGATCAAGGTAACTCTGAATTAGACTTAAGATTTATGTTCCTCTTTGTTGCTACATATGGTTTAATTTGTATGTTTGTTTTGACTTTTCTATTTGTGGCATGAGATAATCTTAGATCTTTTGATTCCCATGAGTTAACTTTGAAACTTATTTTAAGAAGTGTAGCATGGAGTGTGCACAATTTAAATATTTATGTGACTCTCTTATATGCGATCTCTATCCCATTATCTTTGAATGCTGGGGATATACTTGGACTATTGATATTGATTCACATGTAGTGTATGTGGAATCCTATAGTTTGGCTAAGACAACATTTTGGAAAGACAATAGTGATGCTTGATCAAGTAGGATTTATCTAATTAAGGCCTAGCTTTAGGTGGATTTGACCCATTGGCAAGTCTCACCTACAATAAGAAAGTACATTATTAAATCCTTATCCCCTTCCTCAAATATCAAGATACAAGAACATGTTAATGTAGCAAAATCCTATGAAAACTCATTCTCAAGAAGTGTGAAAAGAGTTCACTACTACACATAAGGTGACATTGTTCTCAAAGAGCTACAACATTAGCCATAGTTTATACAACACATGAAGGTTTAGAAGAATACTCTTGGTTTTAGTATAATTTGATTCTTAATTGTAGTGTTGAAATATTTGAGCTTGTGTGCTTCAAGTATGTTTAGTAACCTTAGGTGTTTCTTTATAAGCATTGCGATCTTTTTCATATTGCTAATACATAAGATGTTTTCATTATTTTAATGTAGAAGACAAAGGGAGATTTAGAGTCAAGAATAAGTGAATGGATTGGTTTTGGCAAGGATAGTTTATTATTTTGTATGTAAGGGCAAACTTTGGCTTCCAAAGCTTTATCTACACTCATGTACATATTTTAATGCAAAGAACAGTAAGCTTTGGTCATTTTTCGATTCTTTCTTATATATTTTTTCAGTATTTTATTGTGTTAAGTTATACTATTGTATTTAATTGTTTATAGCGATGTGGTTCTATTCACAAAAACAATGCCCCAATGAGCATTCATACAAGTCCAACTATTATTCCATGTCTAACAAGATACTAAACATGAATAACATGGACCTGGCCCTACAAGCGGCTAGATCCCTACTAAATTTCTTTTTCTTTGCATCCATCAATAAGTTTTACTACACAAGTTAGAATATGCATCGACATGATCATCACCATATACCATCTTCTGACAATAATTTTGTTACATAATCCAATAGCGATACTAGTGTACAAAGATCATAGTTTTTACCAATGCTTATTCCAATAGTAGGGCTTGATATTATAATGCCATTTATATCTTACATTTGTTGGTATAGCCTTCATATATTGTAATGTTACACACCATACCTCTCCACCTCAGGTGCATTGTGCAGGTCTTCGATAGTTGGTTGGTTCAAAAATAAAGATGGGGAGTGCCACCCATGTATATCACGTATGTATACTTTAGAATAATAATATTTGAATAAAACCAACATTTTAGTATTACAATAGTATCTTTATTTCCATTGAAGAATTTGAATTCTTATGTCATTCTTAGTAAGTCACATGCTCATTGCTCTTGTTCACGTGATAAAAAGTTTATTTTAAGCCACATATCTTTAAAAATTCTACTTGAAGGCCACCCATGTATATCACATATGTATACTTTAGACTAATAATATTTGAATAAAACCAACATTTTAGCATCACTGCAGTATCTTTATTTCCATTGAAGAACTTGAATTCTTATGTCATTTTTAGTAAGTCACATACATGCTCATTGCTCTTGTTCATGTGATAAAGAGTTTATTTTTAAGCCACATATCTTAAAAATTAGCATGGATATATTTATTTTTTACTTATAATAAAATTTTAGATGTTGAGGAGTTGAGGTTGAGAGAGAGAGAGAGAGAGAGAGAGAGAGAGAGAGAGAGAGAGAGAGAGAGAGAGAGAGAGAGAGAGAGAGAGAGAGAGAGAGAGAGAGAGAGAGAGAGAGAGAGAGAGAGAGAGAGAGAGAGAGAGAGAGAGAGAGAGAGAGAGAGAGAGAGAGAGATCGCAAGCATGATGCCAAAATAAAGAAGCTTAGTTGGCGGTCATGCATGAGTATGAACGGTCCAAACAACAATTTGAAGCCAACATTATAGATGTCGAAGAATGGGTACAATCAAGGCAAGCTGTGGAGGGCGGGTCACAATTGTTGAATGAGTGGCCATAGAAGGGGGAGATGAGGGGGCCAAGATTGGCAGCTTTGTGGTATGATATGGAGGATGCCTTGAGCCCAAAGAGAGACACCAAGAAAAAGTGGATTCTACTACAAGAAAATCTATCTTGTAACATCCCAACAAGGAAAAGAACACTAATAGTAAGAAATCTTTACGCATGATCATAAAAATAATCTCCCACGGTTTTATCTTCAACAAAATTGATCATTCTCTTCATATTCTTCATAGAATTCATCAACCAATCAAAGAGAACACAAAAGAAACACCACTTTGAATGGAAAAATATCACATACGATTCATCTTCATTGTCTTCATAGTTTTCTCTCACAGTCTCTCATAGATAAGTACATTGTTTGGCATAGAATTGGATATCTCTGACTCTCTCTTTTTCTCTCAATCAATAGTACATCATCTTCTCATTACAATACTATATAATCACTCATAATAATCCTTTTTTGGTCATGGATGTCCCTTCCAAAAGGTGTGTTTGATATGAAAGGTCATCAGAGCCACTACAGTGACTCTTCATAGCTCATCACTGTCACACTTCACTCCAGTGTTCTCTTGAGTCTTCAGTAGATTTTTCATCCACTTTCTTGAGCTCTTTTGAACTTACATTCACCTCTTTCCAAGGCGAGAAAACTTTCCCAAAGTTTCACATACATTCCACAGAACACTTACAGAGGTATACAGAACATAACAGAAATGGAATAAAAGCTCTACAAAAGATCAATAGAAGATTTCACAGAAGGTTAACATAAAGCATCAAAACCACATAACTCATAATAAAATCATTCCAAACTATCAAAAAATATTTAATTAGCTTGCAAAAGACCTCAACTTCCATCAATAATTAATCCATGCTTCATACAGAAGAAAATCATAATAAAACAAAAGCTAAACAGAAGCAATCATAATCTCAATAGAACCTATTAGAACATCACAGAGCCTCATATTTCTATTGAGAATTATCATGAATGCATAGTGGATCGATTTCGTAACCCAACCCCAGTCTGACAAAATAAATAATTGACTAGACATGGAGTCTCTAAAAATGCAGTTCATTTTTACAATTATATGATGTTTGGCACAAAGCGCATGCATGTTTGACTTTGGGGGGTTTATTTTAATTACAATTAAATGTGTCTGTAGCACGTGTGTGCATGCACTATGAATGGATTTTAATTTACAAATTACATGGGTTACGGTGTAATAGTGCTTGTGGAACGGCGGGGTTCCTTTTATAATTAACGGTCGGGTTCATTTTAATTACAATTTATGATGTGCAGTGTGTTCATTTGGTGGGTGATGGTTGATAGATTTTAAATTACAATTAATGGTGTGTTATGGTGCACGTGGGAGAGGGAAAAAGGAAAGGAACTTGGTAGTGGGTGGACACCTGCAAGGTCTAAAACATACTCTACGTCTAAAGAATCCACACAAAAGAGAAAAAAAATCCATAAGTGGTCATAGCAATGCGACTAGGGAATAGTCTACCTCTTGTCAAATACAAGCCAAAAGACGAATACCATGATGCACCAAAGAAAAAAATGGAAGACTTTTGCAATGTGGATGATCACATCATTAGGGAGGGGGGGATTGGAAAAATTTTATGGGTCTGTAATAAGTTTATCGACCATTTAATAGGATTTTGTTTATCTGTTCTTTAAAATAAAAAGTTTATGTGTAGAGGCATTAAAGGGTTTGTGTTTGGATCATTTTGTTTTTCAAGTGATGTAGTGTGAAATTTCAAAATGAGTATGGATGAATTAGATATTGGATTCGGGGTTTTTGTTTTTGTTATTTGTTTGTGTGGTGTTTTGTTGGTTTGTTTTTTTTTCTTTAAATGAGTTCAGCATTTATATAGGCAATGTAAAATCATGAAATATTGAAAAACATGTGAAAGAGTGTGTGAAATTTTTTATGGGATTTTAAATTTGTTTAGATTTTTATTGATTTTTTATTTTTTAAATATTTATGAATTGTAAAATGATTTTGAATTTTTTATAATATTTTTAGTCATTTATTCATGTGTGTTCAACAAAGAAAAACGATTCAAAAAATTAGCAATTGATTAGGAAAATTTTCGTGATTTTTTATGATTTTTTAAAAAATTAATGTTTTTATTGTTTTATGATTTTGGTGTTTTTAATGGATTTTTTAATGGGTTTGGGTTTGAAAATTACATGTGAGTAGCTGCTAGCATATATGAACTGCGTAGAAATGCGCAGGAATGGCTACGGCGCATGAACGATTGCTAACATCCACACCACCACACGGAGAAGACCGAACATGCGTCCTCGCGCGTGAATACTCATGAGCCACGCCTGTACACGGCACAACAACGCCCACACGCACAAGAACACCACAAGCGGTGTTGTGGGATGAGGTGGTGTTGCCCCACGCATTCGGACACAAAAAGTTATGTGGTGTTGGCGGTAGGGGTGTCCCACAAGAATAGGGGCCAAGGGGGGTAGTGGGGAATGAGGGGGTTCTGCGGGGGAATGAGGGCCAAAGGGGGGTAGTGGGGGAAGGGGTTTATAGGGGGGGAAAGGGGAGCTTAGGTGGGTGGGGGTGTATAGTGGGAATGGGTTAAGGGATGGGGGAAAGGGGAATGGGGGGCCAAGGGAGGGGTGGGGGGCTTAGGGAGGGGGTGGGGGGTGTAGGAAGAAGGGGTTAAGGGGGTAGGGGTAGTGGGGGTGGCGGGGGGCCAAGTAGCGGTCGAGGGCAGGAGCGCTCAGCAGGCGGTAGTTGGCGACGACTCCACGGTGGCGGCGGTCACCAGCCCGGGCGAGGGCATCAGCGTGGGCAGCGGCGGCAGAGGGATTAGAGGAGGGAGGTGCACCAGGTAGTGGAGGCGGGAGGGCAACGGCCACCGACAGGAGAGAGAGTGGAGGTGGAGGTAGGCGTGCCCAAGGGCGGGTAGGGTGCAAGGAGAGAAGAAGAAGAAGAAGAAGAGGGAGAAGGAGGAGGAAGAAGAAGAAGAAGAAGAAGAGAGAGAGAGAGAGGAAGAGAGAAGGAGAGGGAAGCAGCATAGAAGGGGGTGTCAGGGAGAGAGAGGGAGGGGGAGGAGAGAGAAAGAAAGAAGGAAGAGAGAGGATGGAAGGAGGGGGGAGGAGGGAACCATCGGGGAGGGGGGAGGGTATTATGATTTTTGTTTTTAATTTAAAAAAATAATAAAAAACAATTAGTAAAAAAAGAAAGATCAAAGGTAGCCTCCCCCTCGTCTGTGCATGGGGCAAGGGTAAAAAAATTTACAGTGGTGGGACCCATAGACAGTCAGGACACCGTCACTAGGGTGAACCGTGCGACAGAAGCATTAGAAGACGTGTAAATTGAAAAACACAGATGGTCACGTGCAACACGGGAGGGGCGGACACACATAAAAATACAAAAAAAATGAATAAAACCCAAATTGTGCATTGGAATGAAATGCCATAAAAACAAAAAATGTGCCAAAAGGTAGGGGGAAGACAATGGAAAAATACAACAGGGAGTTTGGGAAGAATGCATACGAGAATTAATATCAGAGAATCCGTTGGTCGGAACAAAGTGCAAGAAGAATGAGAAATGTGCCGAAGAACATGTCTGACAATCCTATCACATAAAAACTCAATTTCAATCAAGACAAAATGTGTGCATATGGAAAAAATCTAACGATCATACCTAAAAAGGAATTTAGAAATTAATAGTTAATGATTCGTCCACTGGAATGGAGGGAAATTGAAAGGAGAAATGTCAAGACATAGATGATCTTCAGGGGTGGCACATTAAAACTCAATTTTGATGGGGTTAGGAGGCATTCACATGGAAAAAACAATAAAAAGAAGCTTGAAAACACCTATAAAAATTAATAACGAAAAATCTGTAGGTCGAAACATGGCGGTGGAAAAAAGAGAAATGGGTAGGAAGGGGGTCCGGTAAGGACATCCATACAGAATTGAATTCCGATGACAATAGGGCAAGTTCACTGGGAAAATGATAAAAATATGCATGAAAAAGACATGAAAACCTGCAAAAATTAATAACGGACAAACCATATGTTGGAATGACAAGGTGTAAAAAGGAAAAATGTCATATGGTGGGTGTAGGACAGGGATGTCACATCAGATCAGCGTGCCAAAATAATAAAGGAGCGTTCACACGTAAAAACTTCCAATGTGTGAGAATTGCTTCAAAAATTAATAAATTTCAATCCATTGCTCAGAATAGGGGGTGGTAAAATGAAAAAATGTACATTTTAAAGGGATACACATGGTTCTAAGGTTGGATTTGGGTTTTTGTAAACTTAGGGGATGTTCATATGGAAAAATAACCAAAATGTTGTGTAAAGAAAAATAACAATATGAACAGCCTCGTAGGTAAGGGAGATGATCATTGGTGGGTGGGCAAGGGACCCATTAAGGTAAAGTGAAGACATGGGATATACGCAGATTCTGGGAATGACATATGCAAGATATATGCTCGACAGACGCGCAAGGACGCGTCCCCATACTTAAAACCTTATTGGGTAGGGTGAAATGACTCCGCATGAACAAAAGACGTGTCACCGGATTGCACTTTAATGTCCCCACACTTAAAAAATGACCATCATGTGCAAACAAAAGGTGTAGGGTTAGAAAAACTTGGCCCAGTTTGTCGAGCATTGTGGTTGACTGTTGACATTGCATCTTGTGTCGCAGTCAGCTGCAGGAGGTACCAAGATGTCTTCATAGCAGATGTCTAGTGCAATAGGGACCACACAACAGCATCGAGGGAGGTAGCTTTGTTGATGAATGTGTAAGAATTCGGGTGATGACGAAGAATATTGCACTTAGTGCATAGTCACTCAAATGGGGAGGAAAGAATAGTCACAAGCTCCATAACATACATCACTCCATGAATCTCGTAGAGAACCCTATAATGTACACTCGATTTAGAAATTGACAAGGAAAATGAGACAGAAGGAGTATGTCAGTGTGCAGAGTTGATGGTGCATAAGTGTGTCTAACCCCATCTGGCATAGGTGCAAGGAGGAAGGCCAGGGAGCCTTATGGTGCAGTCAATGTACAGAACATGGTAACTTATCCTGTGATGATGGCAAAGACCCATCCCATGGGTGCATAGGAAAAGGAAAACATACCTTGCACCAAGTGTCATAACGTCCCTCAATTTCACCTCTCGATGATTGTTTTGAGGACACACCAGTCACACTCGACCCCCCTCTGATTGACACTCTGTTTGAGAATACATGAGGGCAATCTGATCCTTATACCCATTATTGTTATCCTCACAATCGTGTGTGTAAAGGTTATATGCATTGTGCATATTTGATGGTGCAGCATTGTATCCCACCCTGTGCTGATATATAGCATGAGAAGGAAGACCAGGAAGCCTTATAGTGTAGCGAATAGGAACAGATCGTGCGTTGTGCATTGAGAGGCCCAACCCATGCAAGCAACCCTCCATTCCACACAACTCACCTCTCATTTGAATTGAAGGGAAAGGACTGGTCACTCACCCCACTCTTTGTCTCACATTCTATTGATAAATATAGAGGGCAACTCATAATCACAGCCCATCCTATTAGGATGAAAGCTCACATCACTTAATTGTTTGTCGATGAAGATCCCTTCGTCTATTGCTAACATCAGGGAGCTGATGACGAGGGGTACCTAGGGAGGTAGCCCATATATCTGGTACTGTAGATTTTTTGGAGATCATGTCGTTTGTGTTAGGGTATTACATGTTCTGCAGGGATACAGAGACAACACACCAGTGGAGGTGGCTTTGGAATTTCTTCTGGAAAAGTGTCTGGTGATATCCTAGACTAGAGGGTGTTACCACCTTTTCCACAACCAGCTTCCCGTCCAAGGGTGTTTCCACCTTTTCTTGGAACGAGGCTTCCTATGATAGGGAATTGCTTCCTTTTCTCCCATAATAGTTTTTTTTTTGTCTTTCTTTCATACTCTCGAGGGTGTGTCTACCTTTTCTTGAAGAATAGGTCGGCATGACAGGGACCGAAGTCATTTTTTTCCATGATCGATATATATATATATATATATATATATATATATATATATATATATATATATATATATATATATATATATATACTTCTATTTTTTATTGTCTTTGAAGCGTTGAATGGCAGGGATGCCATATATCAGAACCATCCTCACCACCTCTGTTGCATTAAGGGGAGGGGGAAAGTGGCTGCAAGGGGCTAACAGGAGGAAACCATATCATTAGAATCAACAAGAGGATTATCATGAATATTAGGTAAAGGCATATCGACCTTCGTATAAGGAGTGAGGAAGCTATCAATAGTGATTGTCAAGATCCTCATGAGGGGTAATACTTCTTGAGGCGATAGCTATTAATAAGAAAGGGATCATGCGAAGCATCGACCGTCTAGACTTGGACTGAGCCATTCGGATTGACGGCAAGTACCTTATAAGGACCTATCCATCGTTGTTGAAGCTTGCCTAAAAACTTGCCAAATCGAGAATCATAAGTGAGGACCAAGTCACCTTCCTTGAACTCCTTTTGCTTGATAAAGCTGTCATGATAGACCTTTCTACAAGCTTGCGTGGCGGCTTTCATGCACTGTAGGGCCATCCTGCAAATCTCATCAAGACACTCCAAGTGCAAGAGATGGCGTTGCAGGGACTCGTCAACTCCCAAGCGCTCCTTGATAGCCACTCGTAGGGAGGGCAACTCCAGTTTAATAGGAAAAATGGCTTCTGTACCATACACCAGCTGGAAGGATGTCTGTCCTTTGTAGCTACCTTATGGGAGGTTTTGTACGCCCAAAGGGCCTCTGTAAGTCAATCATCCCGATCACGGTGATGTGCAGGAATTATCCTTGTCAGGATCGAGTAGAGGATGCGATTGGTGACTTCAACTTGGCCATTGGCTTTGGATAATAGGGGATGGAATTGCGATGACAAATCTTATAGAGCTGTATGAGTTCTTCCATGAACTTATTAATGAAATGAGTGCCTCTGTCACTTACCAACTCTAGGGGACTGCCAAAATGGGTGATGATATTCTCGTACTAATAAGGCCACGCTATTTCCATAATCTCGCTTCAGAGCTTTAGCTTCACACCACTTGGTGACATAATCCGTACATACCAGAATGTATCTGTTCTGCTTCCATCTTGTGGGGGGATCGATTGGACCTACGAAGTTGATGCCCCACTTCTCGAACGACTTCAAGGGAAGGATAGGTTGCAGAGGCATGGCACTAGTCTTGGTGGCTTCCCCCATCCGTTGATATGCATCACACTACTTACAATAGTCATAGGCATCCTTATGGAGGATCGGCCACCACCATTATCATGTTAATAGAGCCTTTCTGGCTATTGCTTCTCCTATAAAGTGGCCTCCACATGGCTTGTCATGGAAAGCCTTCAGAACAATCCCAATCTCATCTGCTGCAACACATCTTCTGAGCACTTCATCTTTGCCTTTCTTGTACAGTGCACTACCTAACAAGGTGTAGGGGGTTGATTCTAACAGATTCTTCTTCCTTTCCCAACTAGAGATGATAGGAGGATACTGTTGGGTTGCTAGTAGATTGGTAATGTTTGCATATCAAGGGGTGGCAATTTCAACTAGAAACAAGGAAGCATCAGGGAGGTCTGGATCATCCTGCTCCTCGTCTGCATTTTTGCAGGACGCACAACAGATGATCAGCCAAAACATGGGAGATACCATATTTGGTGATTACCTCAAAGTCAAACTCTTGGAATAGAAGGAGCCATCTCATCATTCTTCTCTTCACATCCACTTTATTCATTAGGAAGGACAGGGCCTCATGATCCACATAAAATTTAAAATGAGTTGACAACAGGTAGTGGCGAAACTTCTCTAGGGCAAACACCATTGCAAAATACTCCAGCTTTGTCACTATATAGTTTCACTCTCTATCAGTGACCTTTTTGCTTGCATAATGAATGGGTTGATCCAGCTTCAAGGAACCCTTTTAGCATAGGACTACACCTAAGCCTTTAATTGATGCATTAGTGTGTACATGGAACTCCTTCGTCCAATTAAGAGGTTGCAGGATGGGTGCCTCAATCAGACACTGCTTCAGAGTGTTGAATGCCTTGTCACAATCAGTGATCCATGTAAACTCGACATATTTTCTTAGGAGTTTATGCAAAGGGGTTGCCTTTGTCAAAAATTGTGCAATGAATCTTCTGTAAAAGCCCACATGGCCTAGAAATCCCCTCAATTGTTTGACGCTGGTAGGGGTTGTTAAGGTGGCAATCTTCTCAATCTTTGCAGGGTCTGTTGATATCCCTTGTGCACAGATAATGTGGCCCAACAGAACTCTAGAAGAGACTCTAAATATGCATTTGTTGGGGTTGAGGGAGATTCCATACTCCCGGCATCGATCAAAGCATTGCTCTAAATGTCCCCAATATTTAAAGATCAAACTGTAGACATAGAAGTCATTAAGATATACCTCAATAAAGTCATACAGATGATTTTAGAATGCGGACATCATGACTCTCTGGAAGGTGGTAGGGATGTTGCAGAGCCCAAACAACATCACTCTGTAAGCATAGGTCCCCCATTCTGTGGTGAAGGTTGTTTTGGACTGATCTTCTTCTACTATCTACACTTGGTTGTATCCACTAAAGCCATCTAACAAGTAGTAAAGCTCCTGTCCTGCAACTGTGTCTAATAGTTGGTTTGTAAAAGGGATAGGAAAGTGTTCCTTCTTGGTTTTGGAATTCAATTTGCAAAAATCCACACATATGCAAAGCTTCCCATTCTTCTTTGGGTATGACCGCGATGGGTGAAACCCATTCACTATTAGCCACTGGATAGATGAACTCGGCTTCAAAAAGCTTTAGCAGCTCTGCTTTCACCAAGGTGGAGTAATTTGGATTCATGCACCTTTGTCGTTGTCGTATTGGCTTAGCATTAGGCTCCAAGTCAATGTGATGCTAACATATTGTGGGATCAATCCCTTTCATGTATTTATAGGACCATGCAAACATGTCTAAATTCTCTTTCAATAAGTCGTACAAGATCAAAAACTCCCCCTTCTGGCAGGCTGCTACCCACCTTCAAGTGGCATTCAATGCCATTTGCATCCACAAAGGTTAACAGCCTTTCACCTTCCACTTTGCAGATGAAGGTCCTACGGACTACTTTTGGGTACAGGTTTGACTCCTTCAAGGGGATGGTGTCTTCTTTTGATGTCCCACTAGACTCGACTTCTTATTTTAGTGAGGACTTGGGTTGCTACTTGGGATGTTGAAATGGTATCATGGTTATCTCAAATTTGGTTTGGATATTAATTACCTTGGAGCTCAAGGACTCCTCTTTAGGATGCGTCCAATAATGTCACATAACAGGGACTCTTGAAATTCCATTGGGCCCTTGGGGGTGGTGCTTGTTAACAAGGGGTATCATCATTATCCTTTCTTGGCAAGGGTAGATGAGGGTGGCAAGGAACCACTGATAAGAGATGGATTATTTTTCTTAATCCATTTCTTATAAAGGATTTGCATATGAGAAGATCCATTTACTAGTCCAAAGGGTACCATCGTCATTTTGTCCAACAGCATGAAGCCTTCTGTTTCTGAGGCTTTTGGGACTCTCTCTTCATCCCTGCCTTCTTTGGATGGAATAAATTCTTTTAACTTGCTTTCATAATCTTCTTCTTCAGGTTCATCATCGTCCTTTTTAAGCTCAAACTCTACCTTTTTTTAGGAGCTCTATAAGAGAAGAACAGGTTCTCCGCTTTGTCTTTTCTATTTCTGCTTCTGCCTTTGTCTTTGTCTCTGTCTTTACTACTACCATGTAATAGGGAGAACAATACATCCATGCTTCCATCTCATTGTCAGATGTGATTTCAAAAGTCAATTCGGGTTCATGCAGGAGGTATTCACCCATAGAGAAAGACTTTACTTCCTTTGGTAATTGGCTTACAGTGCCCAATGTTAGGGACTGTGCCTCTATTTTCTTGGAAAATATATGTTTGAAAACCTCTTCGTCTCCTGATGTACCATCTGTTACTTCATTGGAGGAGTCTGTTACAACTTCGATGGATGTGGATCCATCGCCTTTTTGTGATCCATACAACTTCAATACTACTTTATTGGGTCCTCTACCTAGGGTTAGGATCCCTTTGAACCAATTCGTCCTTGCTCTTGCTTCAAAAAGTCAAGGTCTTCCCAACAACAGAGGGTATGAGGTCCCATAGGAATTTGGTTTGACCACAAGATATGTTAGCCAATAGTCTCTTCTTGCAAGGGTTTTCTTTACGTATGGGATAATGCCCAACAATTTGATTCTACTTTGGTCTGCCAATATGATAAGTCACTGTGTAGGTTGCATTCCTTGCAAGCCTAGATCCTTCATTGTCACATCCGTCATTATGTTTACTGATGAGCCGCCATCAATCAATGCATTTGAAATAAATCACCCTTCAATCCAAACGCCAAGCTTTAGGATTCCAAGATCTAGGAAGGTGTTAGACACATCTACTTCCTTCATGGGTTCTAAGGCTCCGTTGGACTTGGTCACCACGGAGGGAACAATTCTTAGGCCTATTTCAACATGCTTTTGAATTTCTTTCGACAGCTGGAAGACAACATCAACAATTTCCGGAATGTTAAGTTTGGTTTAAAAGTGTCTAGATCTTTGACCATATCATACTCTTTGATATGATCCACAGGCTTTTCCAATCGACAGGGAAATGGGGCCACGCCCACTTTTATCTTCTCTTTTTCTTCTAAGAGAGGCAATATCTACGCTTCTTCTACATGAGGAGGTACTTCTGCATCCTCTATCTCCTGGACCTCTGGTTAGAAATCTTTGCAACTGTCTCTGTGGCTTTGTACTACTCTGTACTTCATTGTCCTTGACTGCATTGTTCTGCTTTTCCTTAGGAAGGTTGAACTTCACAGTCTTGATAAGGGAAAGTCCTCTTTTGGAACTATGGGTTCTTCTTTCTTTGCACATGTTATTGCAGCCCCTTTCAATTCCACCAAATTAATAGCAAGTTCTTGGGTCTTCTATTGGGTATCAAAAGTGGATTTCACAGGGGCTGGACTTGGACAATCTTTTGAAGTGTGGCCTTCTCCTTTGCATTGACTGTATAAGGACTTGTAATCCACAGACCTTCTAGGGTTTGGACAATTTGGTGAGATATGACTCTTTTCTTCACATCTATAATACTCCACCTCTGATCTTTGACCATCGCCAGATTGTTGTCCTCTCTAACTCTGAGAGGAAAATCTTTTTGGACCAAAACTAGGACCAAAATCCCTAGGCTTTAGTCCAATGTCCTGTGTTGTCATTTTGGATTCTAGCAAGTTTAATCTTGTATCTTCGTCTTTCTTTCTTTGTTCATACATCTCTTTCAGAGGGCAGATATCCTCTGTATGGTTCTTCCTCAAACAATATGAACAGAAGGCTCCAGGAATGGTTGGTTTTTGGGTAAATTCAATGGCTAAATGTCCCACTTGATAGCACTTTCCACACCATACATTAGAACACATCACATCTCTCCTACCTCCTGTAGAAGTGGATATATTGGCGATATTCACCTTCAACATCTGTAGCTGTTCTGTAATCACATCCATAAGCTCTTTCTTAATACTAGCCATTGAATTGGATAGGTATCCCCTTCATATTTTTACCTCCTAGAGTCCTTGTAGAGTTTTGAGAAGCTTTAGTGATTATTGCATATACAGATTGGGATCTAGAGGGTCCTCTATTCTGGTTCTGATTCAAATCTCCTGTTGAGACTTGGGGTTATTGATTTCAGTGGTGGGTAGGATTCTATTGTTGTTGAGTCGCCATTGGAGGAACTATTTGAGTCCACTGTTGTTGTGGTTGAACCATCATTTGAGGCATTGTCATTTGTGGCCACTGTGAATTATAGGTGCATTGTATTGTTGCAATGTTTGCATCTAGGGGTAGGGGTAGGGAACTATCCTTGGAACTACATTTGGTGGGTGGTACCATTCCTAGCATGGGAGGAGGTAAGACTCCTCTTCTTGATATCATTGACAACCTTGCTTCAACTTCGTCATACAGTCTTGCACCTTCCACTGCAGCTTGCAAATTGAACGGTCTTTTCAATTCCATGAACTTGCAAACTTCTAGTTGTAAGCCTTTGAGAAACACTCATTTCTGGATGCCTTCATCCAAATGATGATTGGTCCATCTCTTCAGGATGGATTCCATTCGTGAGACATAAGCTTCTACTCTTTCTCTAGAGGATTGACTTAGATTCATGAACTCCTCTTGCATCCGCTCTTCAAAACCTTCACGCATGAATTTAGTGAGGAATGTGCCAACTTTAAGTTGTCCCATGTGCCAAAAGTTCATGCTACTTGTATTTCATACCATTGAAACCTTGCATCCTTGAAAGTGGTGGGAAATATTGCTAACCAATGCTCAGAGATTCTAACATTGTTAGCCACACATGCTACCATAAATTCTGCTACATGAAGATCAGGGTCTTTATTGTACTCTCCTTTAAAAATTAGCAATGGGCTTTTGTAAAGAGTGCTTTTAAGGTGTAAAAGGAGGCTTCTACTGCAAGCTCATTCTCATCCTTAACTTTTGTCTTCTCTCTTCTCACGTATCTCTGGATTCGTTTTAGTACTTGCCTCTTGATTGTGTCATTCATCAGGGGGTTGGATCCAACCAGTTAGTTTGTACACAACTAAATAGAACCAAAGGGGCTTCAGTCTCTTGAGGATTCTCTGGCCAACATCTCTTTCACTTCCTTCTTTTCTACGTCTTTGAATTCAGCTTTCAAACCACTACAGAGGGGGAGGTATTCCTCTCTGAAGGTGTCAAAACTCATTCTTTTGAGGATTGCTGTTGTGCCATCATCATAATAATGCAAACTTCTGATGGTTTCAAGAGTGTATGTTGTAAAGAACACTTTATCTACCAAATTCTAGTGGGTTGCTAATCGGATAAATAGGAGATTGTTAGTGCACAATACATCCCACGTATCTTGTTGTTGAGCATCCACGAACAAATGCCAACTATTTTCTTTCTTGTTTTCGTGAACCTCCATTGACCACAACTCTTGAAGCTTCTTTACGATCTCCCACTCGATGATGTTTGAAAACTTCTTAATGAATGTCAAATCTTCCATAGATGGTCATTCTCTCTGTTTCTACACTTCAATTTGTTCCCAAATAATTTGCCACCAAGATGCAAGTTTTTGTTGCTTCAACAGGAAGAGGAAATAGTCTACCACATAGAGCTTGCATCATGATGGTAATATGTTTCTGCCATTGTGGGATGAACTTCTTGTGGAAAGTGGCATTGGTAATAAGAATCTCCAATTCTTCAGTGGAAGAAGGAACTTTTCAAACATCCATTGAATTCTTCTCTTCTTGGCAATGCCATTTCCTTCATTTTCAGCCTCTTCTGATGCTTGTTGATGGGCACTTCCCTAGCTACGCATAAAAAACATGGAGCCCAAAGAAAGATGCCAAGGAAAAGGAGATTTTAATGCAAGAAAATCTATCTTGTAATATCAAGCTGCTTTTGTTTCATTTTTTAGAGAACCACAACAAGAAAAAGAACACCACTAGTAAGAAATCTTTACACATCATCATAAAAACAATCTCCCACAGTTTTATCTTTAACAAAATTGATCATTCTCTTCATATTCTTTATAGAATTAATCAACCAATCAAAGATAACATAAAAGAAACACCACCTTGAATGAAAAAATATCACATATGATTCATCTTCATTGTCTTCATCGTTTTCTCTCACATTCTCTCATAGATAGATACATTGTTTGGCATAGAATTGGCTATCTCTGACTCTCTCTTTCTCTCTCAATCAATACTACATCCTCTCCTCACTAAAATACTCTATAATCACTCATAATTATATTTCTTTGGTCGTGGATGTCCCTTCCAAAAGATGTGTTTGATATGAAAGGTCACCAGAGCCACTACAGTGACTCTTCATAGCTCATCACTGTCACACTTCACTCTAGTGTTCTCTTGAGTCTTCAGCATCTTTTTCTTCCACTTTCTTGAGCTCTTTTGAAATTTTTATTCACCTCTTTCCAAGGCTAGAAAACTTTTCCAAAGTCTCACATACATTTCACAGAACACTTATAAAGGCATATAGAACAGAACAGAACAGGAATAGAAGCTCTATAGAAGATCAATAGAAGATTTCACAAAAGGTTAACAAAAAGTATCAAAACCACATAACTTATAATGAAATCATTCCAAACTATGAAAAAATATTCAATTAGCTTGCAAAAGATCTCAACTTCCATCAATCATTAATCCATGCTTTATACAGAAGAAAATGAGAATAAAACAAAAGCTAAACAGAAGCAATCAAAACCTCAACAGAACCTATCGAAACATCACAGAGCCTCATATTTCTACTGAGAATTATCATGAGCTTCCAAAATATAATCAATATCATCCAAAAAAATTTCAAACATTTCTAAAACAACTAGTTATCACTCAAAATCCATCAAAAATCAACCATTCAGCCTTCAAAAATAACAAAAAGCAACCAAAAAATCTAGTCATTTCAGTATTCAATCCCTATCCTTGAGGGGGCTTGTAATTTTGAACAGCTTGTCCATTCATCACATTGTACAATTTTACATTATAACGAGGAACTTGAAATACGAAAAAAGGGTTCTCATTCATGTTCCTAGACTTGTTTTGTTGATTACAATTTTTTGGTAGAATTGTTTTTTTTGTGTTCAAAAGGTACCTAAAATATTTGTGTTTCTATGTGAAAACTTGTGCAATATCCTCTACTTATATAGGTATGTAAGTCAAACTAATGATCTTTTAATGCAAATGCACAACATTGTTTGTTATCTCTTTGCATATAATGCTATTTTTCTTTCTCATTTGGGACTTGACAGACAATCTTACAATGTATAGTACCGAAATTGGTATTGTAAGTACTATAATTGGTATTGGAGGTACCAAAATGGATAATTATAGATGTCAAAATGGGTGCTATAGGTACCAAAATGGGTACTATAGGAACCAACATGGACATTATAGGTCTCAAAATATGAAATTGAAAGGTTTCAAAATTTTGTATTATAAGTGTCAAAATTCAAACTCTAAATACCAATTTTGGTATTGGAGGTATAAAATTGCAAGTGTAAATTTTGGAATTGTAAGTATATATTTTGGAACTCTAAGTACCAATTTTGATATTGTAAGTTTCAAAATTTTTACTATAGAGTAAAACTAATAGTATTGTAGTGTAACATGGACTCATAGGTTCCAAGTGACAGAACTTGTATTTTAAAATAGCTTGTGTTGTGATTCTAAAGTTTTCATAAACAAGTCTTTTAACAATCCAACATTAAACAATTCCAAATTTGGTACTATCAAATGCCAAGTTGTGACTTTACATAGGGCAGAGTTAGGTTTTTTGGGTGTACTTGTGGAATGGTTACCAATTAGCTACTTCCAATGTCACTATACAGAATAGTATGTGAGATTCCCACATCATACAGCTCATGATTCAAAGAAAATTTAGAAAAGGATTACAAAATGGTCGAGCATGGATGAAAGTCTACCTTAGAGATTTGACAATACTAAGTGGAAGGGCTATTGCTCAATGATAAAAGTTACTCTAGGGATAACATGCTAATATTCCTTAAGAGTTCACATCAATGGAAAGGTTTGGCACCTTGATGTCTACTCTTTGCCAAATCAGGTGTTAGTATGTCCCAAGGGTTGGGCTTTTTTCCCATTAAACTAGTACATACCAAGTTTTGCTATAACAACACCAT
Source organism: Lygodium microphyllum (assembly GCF_053477565.2). Taxonomy (NCBI): domain Eukaryota; kingdom Viridiplantae; phylum Streptophyta; class Polypodiopsida; order Schizaeales; family Lygodiaceae; genus Lygodium; species Lygodium microphyllum. Next base: position 12,215,305 of record NC_141142.1, read on the forward strand.
ATTTAGTGTAGTAGTGTTTAATTGGACACACACATGACCAAAGAGGTGGTACAAAATGTTATAGAGTACTCTATTTTGTGTTTCTCTAAAATGGTCTCTTCTCTATTTTTCGGATAGTCTTACAATGTATATTACCAAAAAAGGTATTGTGGGTTCCAAAATTAATACTTTAGGTCTCAAAATACAAAATTGAGATGTTTCAAATTTTGGTACTCTAGGTACCAAAATTGGTACTATAAATTCTAGAATTGAGTGGGCACCAAAGTATATTGGAATTGAAATGTTTCAAACTTTGGTACTATAAGTACCAAAATTCAAACTCTAATATCAAGTTTGATACTTTGGGTATTGATTTTGAAATTGCAAGTATCGAAGTTGGTATTATAAGTATCAATTTTGGTATTGTAAGTACTAATTTTGGTACTGTGATTATCCATTTTGGGATTGTAATATTCAAAGTTGAGATTGTAGCCCAAGGGGTCCACCTATAATAAATCATCTATATAACATGCGTTCAAAGGATATTAACAAATACCCTTTCTTTACATGCTATTATAAGGTCTTAAAATGACCCCTTTTAATTGGTAAAAATTACATATATTTTTTAAAAATCCCTTTTGTAAATATAATCTACATATTTGAACTCATGTGGTATCTTACATGTTCTATAAGGTGGACTCTTCAAGGATTGTAAGTACGAAAGTGGGTACCATATATAGAGTGGAGGAAGGTAGATATAGACATGACAACATAGAAATCCATAAAAAATAAATGTTATTCCATGATTACAAGAAGTATAGATTCACCCACTAGTCTCATTGGTAGAGGTGAACACGGGTAACATGGCTTCATTATCTTCAACTCCATCATCATATAGTATGCTATTGTATATGTTATCATACACCTCAAAGGCTAACCTATAGTCATTTTGTAGTCCAAATATAGGCTACATTGGGAACCATATGGCTCTTACAAGGTGGGAGTAGATCATGACCACAGATGTATAGTCAAGAAGATTATGTTAAGGAAGTTTGAAGTTTTCTAGGCCTGATAGGATGGTACAAGGTTTTTATCAAGGACTATGCCTTGATTGCAACACCCTTGGCTGATTTACTCAAGAAGCAAATTGCCATTGTATGGATTCCCATTGAACAATCTAGCTTTGAGAAGATAAAATAGAGTTTGATCACATCTCCTATTCTAAAAATACCTGAGACTTCAATCAAGAATTTGAAGTTGTAATTACTAATGCAAGCTCTCTTGCATTAAGTTGTGTACTCATGCAAGAAGGCCATGTGATAGCCTATTCTTCTAGGAATTTGATGATTCATGAGAAGAACTATGCTACATATGTTATGTAACTACTCATTGTAATTCATGCTCTCAAATTATGGACACACTATTTGCTTGGCAGCAAGTTTATCTTAGTCATTGCCCATAAAAGTCTCAAATGGATCTTTACTCAACCAGACCTAAACATGAGGCTATAACAATGGATAGAAGTCTTGCAGGGGTATGACTTCAAGATCAAGTATATGCGAGGCAAGGAAAATACCATTGTGGATGCCCTAAGCCACAAAGCTTTTCTCAACACCCTTATCTTAGAAGAACCCTCCAAGACAAGATCTCTAATAGCAATGGTATCAATGCTTAGTAATCCAATCATAGAAATGGCTAAGAAAGAAATAGGTACACAAGGTATCAATAGATGATAAAAGAAGTCCTATCCAAGAAGATAAACCCTAATTTCAAGTTTAAGTATTTGAACTTCTCTATAGAAGGATGACTTGTCTACTTCAAGACGAGGCTATGTATCCCAAGAAGTCAAGTCCTAAAAAAGAAGATACTTTGGGAAGCCCATGATTCACCTTTCTTAGGGCATTTGGGATATGCAATGACTCTCAACACTGTAAGAAGAAGATTTTATTGGGAAAAGCTCAAAGGGTACATGCTTAAATATGTCACTGAATGCCTAAGCTACCAAGAGTAAAGGCTAAGCATGCTAGGAAAGCTCTAATCACTTGACATCCCATAAATGAAGTGGAAATTTATAAGCATGGATTTTGTAGTTGAATTACCCAGCGTCCAAGGGAGATACAATTTAATCTTTAAGGTTCTCTATCATTCGTATGCTAGTTAAAATCACTTATAAGGCTTCAAATATTGCAAGGATCTTTGTGAAGGAGATCTTCAGGCTGCATGGATTGCCTAGAAGGATAATCAATAATTGTGATTCTCTCTTCATTTCTCATTTTTGAAAGAGTTTATTTGAGGCCATTGGTACCCAACTTTATTTCTATATATCCTATCATCCTCAAACTAATGGGCAAAGTGAATGAGTCAATCAAGTCATTGAAGGCATACTTAGATATTACTACTGCAAGGAGCCTAAGAGGTTGATACAATACCTACTTTTGGTGGAGTTTCTTTACAATACATCTTATCATTAAAGCATCTGGATGACCCCATTCCAAGCTTTGTACGGATAAGAATGCCTAATCCCATTAAAATTTTTGATCCTACCCTAAAAGTAGAAGCTTTCAAGAAGAAGTTGGAAGAGATGGATGAACAAGTTAAGGCTATCAGATAAGATATCCAAGCTACATGGTTTTTATTTGTGTTTGTCCTAAGAAGAGTTTTTTATCCTTGGGGCAATTCGAGAAGCTAAGCCTAAGATACTGTGGACCATACAAGATTCTCAAGCATTTGAGACTCAATGCTTACAAGTTACAACTTTCCTGAACACTTGAAATTTCACAATGTATTTCAAGTTAGCCTTCTATAAGATTAAGTATCCAATCTTGATCATATTCTTGATGATCAATAAGTTATAATGCCAAGTCAAGGAGTCCTTGAGCTTCAACCTAACAACATACTTGATATAAAAGAATGTACCCTCCGAAGTTAAACCATTAGAGAATATCTTATCTAGTGAAAAGACTACCCTGAAGAGGATGCTAGTTGGATGGAGGAGAATGCTCTCTGTAAACAACATCCCTAGTTTCTTTCGTAATAAAAGACTAGGACCCAATAAAAATCTTAGAAAGATCTTCTTCAGATGTAATAAACCTTACACATGTAATAAGAACTACCTTGCAATGACTATTCTACCTTGTCCTTATAATCTTGGACTTTCAATATTCATGTGTAATTAGAGAAACACAACGGAAGTGTGATGGAGACTAACCAACAAGTTGCACAATCCAACTTAACCTCTAACTTCAAGATGAGAATATCTCAATTCCTATAAGGGGAAGATGATGTGATATCTTGAATCTCGAACCCCATGAGAACAAGGCTTATGGGGGGGATTAACTAAGGATTATAGCCTTAGAAAAAAGTAAAATGAAAATGATAATCAATGTAAAAAAACAAGTCATCGAATTGTGCAAACATGCCGTTGTTATCATGAGCATTGCCATCAAACTAATCGCCATAAATTGCATCGCCCTCGAAAATCAAACTTGTGATCATGAGGATTCATCCTTGTGATCACCACTACCAATCGCAACCTTTGAATTCATCAACAAGTTCCATGCCACCACACACATGCCATCACTATTAGATAATCCACAATGAATATATAAATAATATCCATGGCTTAGGCTATAAAGCCTTAGCATTAGCTTAGGCTAATGTCTTTTGTCTTTCACTCACTAGTCATTGTTGCACAGAGAGAGAGAGAGAGAGAGAGAGAGAGAGAGAGAGAGAGAGAGAGAGAGAGAGAGAGAGAGAGAGAGAGAGAGAGAGAGAGAGAGAGAGAGAGAGAGAGAGAGAGAGAGAGAGAGAGAGAGAGAGAGAGAGAGAGAAGCGAAGAAGAAGAGAAGAATAGGAGAAGAGAAGAGGTGAAGAAACATGGAAGTGAAGAAGAGAAGAATAGGAGAAGAGAAGAGGTGAAGAAACATGGAAGTGAAGGAGAAAAACAAGAGAAGAGGAGAAGAGAAATTTAAGAGGATAGGGAAGGAGAAGAGAAGAAGGAAGAAAGAGGTAGATGAAGAGAAGAGGAGAATTGAGGGGAAGAGAGTGAAAGAAGGAGAGAGAGTGTGTGAGCAGAAGAAGAGTAAGAGGAAGTTATCATCAACTACATGAAGAAGAGCAACACTTTGACTTGTGAAAGGCTTTCCACCCTTTGTGCCTCTAGTCCCCATGGACTCATCAAGACCAAGTTTGAAGTTAGCATACACAAACTCCCTACTTGTGATGGCCTCAAAGAGATGATATTTTGGACCGAATATGGTGACAAATGTGGTCAACACGTCGTCACACCCAACACAAAATCAAGTTCTTCCATAGATTAATGATCATTTATTAGTACATGAATAGGAACCTAAGTAAAAGAGTTTTATTATTCGATGAAGAAGTTATAGCTTAATAGGAATTCAATAAGAAAGAAATGTTATTTAGAGTTTTAAATTTCAAAAGATAGGATAAATTACATGGCATTGCAATGTATTGAATAAATTCTCTCTAGTTGCATATGAACAAATAGCATTTAAAAAAATTAAAAATTAAAAATTTTTATTCAAGAAGGATCATTAGAAAAATCCCCAACAAATTTAATAAGAATTGGGAAGTAAGAAATTGCATCAAGAATGTTTCTTTTAGCTATGGGGAAAAGTAAAATTTACATTAAGAATATTTCTTTTGTATTTTGGAATTCATAAATATAAGAATTATTTTCTTAGTATTTATAAATCATATAAACATGGAAAAATAGTTTTTCTTGGCATTTATAAACCATATAAAATAAACTAGGATAATTAAAGCAGGTGATTAGAAGTACCCTCTTTAGAGAAACATCTGTCATTATTAATTAAGTCAAATTTATTAAATTTCGTACATGATTCATTAGAAATTATTGAATCGAGTACATAATTATTATAACTTAAGATATTCAAATCAATTCACTTTGCCAACATAATAAAGTGAAATATGAGTCTTAGGTCATGAAGTAACCAAAATGATGATATAATTCTTTTTTGAAATAAAGTGAAATATGAGTCTTAGGTCATGAAGTAACCAAAAGGATGATATAATTCTTTTTTGAAAAGTCTAAAAATTCTTAGAAAAAAATACTAGTTGTGTTGACTCATGTAGCTTCGAAAGGAAAAATCATGATTCCAAGGTTCCAACTTAGTTTCCACAAATTAGGACAAAATTTAACTATTTTTTAACATTTAAAAGTCTAGAAAAATAGTCAAAGACTTAAAATAAGGTCGACCCACCAATCTTTAATAAGGATTACGAGCGAGATTGTAAACAAAGGCTAATAATAACTAAGGGAGGATCCAATGAAGAATGACTAACTAGAATTTGAATCTCAAAAAGGGGACTTAGAAAAGGAAAATCCAAAGGGAAACTAGGGGACATCCAATAAGCTAGGAATAGGACCAAGCTAGAAAGATTTGCTACTAAGTTAAGATCTTGCTCTGATTGTCTCTATATTTGTGTAAAAATATTACTTGAGTAAGAATTGATTGTGCTTGTAACGATGTATACAAGTTTAACTTAATGCATTTAGGAGAGATTAAATTGAATCAATATTCTAATGTACTAATTTGGCAATAGGATAAGAAGGAAAGCATGCTAGACCTCCCCCAAGGCTAGTTGTGGATCCCTTTTCTAAGGGGGAATTAGAGTTGCCACCTTGGAGAGTTCGAACTGACCCCGATTGGTGAGAGGTCACTCCGCAAGGGGATCCTTAGGCAAAGGATGAGGTGCCAATTGAGTCTTGGCTGGTAAACTCTTCAACTCTTAGGAATTGTCCAAACCCTTGCATGATTGAGAATTAGACTTTGTGAGACCCCAGTACTAGTTAGGGATAGAAATCTTGGTAAAATAAAGGCCTTTGTGTTATTTATTGGTATAGGAAGAAGATGAACACTTGTATAAGAATCTCTATTAAATGAGGATGCTATTTTTCGAACAATTATTTTCATTGTTTTTGTATTGTGACTGAAATTATGTGAATGAATACTGTGACTAAAAGGATTAATTAAGGAAGCTAATTTTATATATACAACTTAAATGTGTTAGGTAAGTGAACAACTAAAACTACCCAACGAAGGGAACTGGGAGGGTGTGATTCTTGATGAATCCACCCTAAGGCAAGGCGGTCTCAATAAATTGAGAGCTTTTTTATAAATGTGATGTTTTATAGTGTAGAAAATTTTGATCTATAGAATCAATTAGAACCTTGACTCCGTATCATTTTAGGGGAATGAAGTGAGACTTTGCCTTATGAGCAGAGGGGTCGATGTACTCATACTCCCCCTCATTTCTCACTCTCCTTAAACCAAGTGTGATGCGAGTCGGCTTTGACTCATTGAATAATATAGCACAAGTTCTTGCTTGAAGATCGATGCTAATGAACCTGGATAGGTGACCTTAGTCTACTTAGAACCTGGACTTCAGGTTGATTCTTGTGGGAATGGTCAAGACCTTCCATTACAAAGTAGACTCAAGAGAGTCTAAGCAGCAAACCTCATGTTATTCGAAAGAATACCAAGCGACGACGTCACCTAGAAAATCATCTTTATGGATTACTAAATCATGCCGGTGAGGATGTCTCAGAGTGGGCATGCCACATATATTCTTTGAGCTAGTGCATTGTGAAATTGGTATAGAACCACTTAAATGCACATTCTTTGTATTTAGGCACATTTCAAGATATGGTAATCTTACATTACCTTACATAAACTTTTTAGAAAATCATATAGACTTTGTCCATTGTTCTAAAGCTCTCAAATGAGTCTCTCAAGGGCTACTAAAATCTTATATTATCCATAGGAGCCTTGAAGCCTTATCCTATGATAATCCTTTTAGATGATGCTGAGAGGAACCTAAATTCGATATGGTTAATAGAAATGGAATTGGGGCAATATGAAGTTTATGACTGTAGGAAGAATTCAAGCACAACATGGGAAATTCTAAGAGAGAGATGATTCTAAGAAATTGAACTTTGTGAATAAGCTTCCAAGAAACTATCACTAAGTTGATTAGTATAGCTTGCCTATATTTGTTCTATAGGAGAGAGCAGAACATTTATAGAAGAGTTTTTAGTGATAGAGGGTTAGGGGATAGATGTAGAAA